>NC_061063.1:5749943-5969943 GCF_021917145.1 Hypomesus transpacificus
GTTACAAAGAACATGCATTTTATTTTATTTGATGTATGTGTTTCTTTGTTTTCTTCGGTCTGAACTCGTCTTGGTTTACCAGCTCTTTATGGAACCAAACACAACCACACAAACTCACCTATCTTTTGGTTACCATGGCAACACAGCGTGTGTGCGTGTGTTAGTGTGTGTGTGTGTGTGTGTAGGCGGGGGGGGGGGGGGGTTGTTGTGGGGGAGCCTGATTAAAGTCTTCAAGGAAAAGATAATCTCATTATCATGTATTTTTTCCTTTTAAAGCCTCTGCTGCAGAGGTGCAGAGAGAACAGAAATGCACGTCTCTTAATGGCCTTTGAGTGGAAGGTAATTGAGAGGGCAAATTCTCAGTTGGATAGATTATTTGCCGGCTAGCACACGTAATGGTGATTTTATATAAATAACCAACAGAATTGGCACAAAGCCTAAGTGTAAATGTGACGTGATTATGTGATTTTTTTTTTCTGATCCTCTGTACTCCTAAATTGTTGTAGGAAGTAATTACAGTTGGCCTAAATATGCCCAAAGTCATTTTTACATTGTTCTGAATAGAGTCTATGGGTCGGCCAATCAACAAGGGTGAACACTGCCCTTCTAATTTGTGATTCAATCAGTGGCTGACCTTGTTAGTGTTTGGGACATTGCCATGACAATAAAGTTACTCCAAACAGGATCACACTCCCCTATCATCAGTAATGTACGTGTGTGTGTGGGTGTGTGTATGTGTGTGTGTGTGTGTCAGGGACAATCCAACAATTCCAGGTTTAAATCATCAATCCATCAGGAGAGTTCACAGAATAGGATCATCAATTCTATATATCAATGTGGGCTGTTGGTTCCGCTTTAAGACCCTGATGAATCCCAATGGTAATATCCATTTACAATGTATTTATAACCTCCCCCCCAACCTCCCCAACTAGGTGCTGGTTACTCAGACACCACTGAGGGGAGAGTAGAAAAGGAGGGAGGAGAGGGAGAGAGAAAGATAGAGGGATAATGGAAGTAGGAAAGAGAGACCAAGAGAGATGGAAAGAAAGAGAAAGGGAGGAAGGGGAGAGAGAGCAAGGCTTCAACTTCCAGGACAACAAGAAAACCAGCGGATCTTGTAAAACCAAACGGTGTGTGTGCGCTCTCTCTTCACCTCCCGTTGAGACGGCCTTGGAAGGGAAAAGAGAGCCCACTTATGGATTTTTAATCTCTCACCCTTTCAATTACCTATCAGTGCACTCTGTTCAATTGACATGTTCTATGAGGGGGCGGGGGTGGTGAAGGGGTCCACCAAGGTCATTGTCACCCTTGTCTGAGTAACCTGTGGCATGGCAGAATGCAGTTAGAAGAAGAAAGAGAGGTGGTGGTGGTGGTGGTGGTGTGGGGGGGGAGGTTGTGGTCGGTGCTGCTGGGGCTGCTTCTGCTGACCCGTGTAGGACCAGCTGTCACTCACAGCCCCCAGGAATCTCCTCGGATGTCACTTACACTGTTAGCCTGGAACAGCAGAGAGACGTGGAGGAGAGAGAGACACAGAGAGAGAGAGAGAGAGAGAGAGAGAGAGAGAGAGAGAGAGAGAGAGAGAGAGAGAGAGAGAGAGAGAGAGAGAGAGAGAGAGAGAGAGAGAGGAGGGGAGAATAGATGTGAAGAGCTCAGCCGGAGCTTAGGCAGACACAGAGAGCATGAATGTGAAAAAAGGGAGGATGAGGGAGGGAGGGAGGGACAGCCAGAGAGATCCAAAGGTGAAGCAAGAGCGAGAGAAAGTCCATCTCGCTCGACTCCGAAGACACATCCATTTGCAGCCCGCCTTTGATATCCAAAAGATATTCTTAAAATGGCAGACTTCAAAGAGAGCTCTTGAGAAACCCAATGTGTCCTCACTGTGAAACGTACTCTGAGTTCACCATCTGACACACCCCTCCTATCACACGTCGATGCCCGCGGACATGAAAATAAAACACCTAGATCTGTTTGATCTGACTGAAACACTGAGGCGAGGCCTTGTTGGCTTAGTTATGATACTGCCATTGGACGGCGGTGAGCACCATCGGATTGCTGTGTTCCTTTATCAGTCATGGTGTGAAATGGGATTTATTTCCTGGTGTGTATCTTTGTTTGTCGTGTTTGAGACACACAGACAGAGATAATTCGATTTAAGGTGCTCTTGGTGTCTCTCTGAATGATCGCATTGTAACAAACCTGAAGAGAGAGACTGAGAGAAAGAGAAAATGAAAAAGAGAGAGGTTATACCAATGGGCATGATGGTGTTTTGTGGTTCAGACCAGTGATAATCAAACAAGACCATGACCATAAATGGAGAACTTGTTCTTCTCTCTCCCACTCCACGTCGTTCTACATCCACCAATTTAAAAGTTGATTTGGTGGGATGAAGCTTTGATCCCTTTCTTCTCACAACTACAAGTATGCTGTTGGCCCACTGCTCATCTTTCACAGTCAGACATGCGGCAGACTGATGGAGAAAACAGAGGAGAGAGGAAGGGTGGCAAACAGATTGGGAGGGGGGGGTGTCAAGGGATGTGGGGAGAGAGAGGAATATATAGAGAGAATGAGAGAGACAGGATAAGAGCAAGAAGGAATTGAAGAGATTGAGAGAGAGAAAAGGAAAGAGAAAGAAAAAGAAAAAGAAAGAAAAAAAAAGAAAGAAAAAGAAAAAGCGAGTTTCAGATGAACCCTGTTAAGGGAGATGTAATAGCCTGATACATTTTCCGCCAGACGTGTGGGAGGTTGTGAGCAGGATCTGCCGAGTCACAGTCCAGGCCTCATCTGCAGAGCTCCGTGAAACGCCCCAAACTCCGTCTCCATCCACTCACCCTCATTCCTCTAATCCCCCTCTCCCTCTGCCACCTGTCTTTGGACTGCAAATCTTTTATTTTCTGCTGTCGCCACAGCAACCTGGACCTGCTATAGGTACACTGTACCCAGATCTGAGAGGGGATCCGGAAGTTCTCGAGTGAGACGTTATTGGATGATATCTGGAACGCTAAGGGAAGGGGATGACAGAGGGATGAGGATGGGGTTGACACCAATCTTGTTCCCTCAAAACTGCCAATGTGAATCACCATATCTGAATTTGTATGGCTCATTTGTTCCTGTAAGATTTTCTTCAATATACAGGTGACATGGATCATACTGTTCATAGTGCACGTTTTTAAGACCTGTTACTCTCATGAATCACAGTATCTAAGATACTCTTCACTGGAGGTATTTATATACACAGTGGTTAAGTATGGCATTGCATAGTTGTGCGCTGTTATGAAATAAATAAAATTGAAAATTGAAATAGATTTCCTCCAGACTCTAAATGAGCTGTCCTCACCACTTCAGTGTGTTAGGCTGCAGTGAAGGGCTTGTAAAATGGTTGCGAATCACCGCTGGCACAGTTATACAGTATCTCTTGCTTTCTTTCAGTTTCTCTCTTTTTCTCAGTCTCTTCCACTCTCCCTCTCACTAAATTTCGACCTCTTTTTCCTTCTTCTCTTGCTCCTTCACTCTCTCCCCTTCACTGTCTTTCCTCCTCTATTTCCCCCTCCCCTTTTCATTTCCCTGCAGAGTCCCTTCTCCCACCTCTCCATATTCACTGAGCAGGTCCTAGCGTTGACCAGTCTCTACATCATTACCAAGAATACACTTCCACATGGACAGTACAACCTTACATAAGACATCACTTCCTGTCAACAGCAGGGACTGGACATATGGATGGAGGACTGGATTAAACAGATGGGCTTTTCTCTAACGGCACATTTAAGTAATGAGAGACAGAGAGAGAGGAAGAGAGAAGGAGGGATGGAGAGGGAAATGGAGACAGTTTTGCTTCCAGAATCCACTGACATTTTAGTGGTGAATGTGTGTGTTTGGGGGTGTGTGAGTGTGTGTGTCTACGTGCAAGAGTGTGTGTATGTGTGTGTGTCATAATTACAGCTGTAATTAATAGTGTAGCTGGCATTTAGTGCCCAGATCTGACCATTTTGTAGAATTACACCCTGATAGGAAGCAAAGGGAGGACATTACTCCTATAAGGAAAGCGAAATGCTCTTTAAGCTATTTCATTTAGCTGTCATAAATGTTGCTCTATGTTTCATCTCCTTATCTGGGGGATGTGGAGAGAGAAGGGATCAGCTTGCAGCAGTGGCTAGAAGACAGATTTTCACCTATAGACCAATTATCACCCTACGTCACACAACTGTCAAGCAGGCTCAACTGCGCATGTGGGTTGTAAAAAGACGAACTTCTCCCCGTTCTATTACTCTTGGAGTGTCGTTCAGGTCATCATATATCTCTGGCCACTGGATTGCAGGGCTTGATATTAACTTTTTGAGGCTCTTGGCCTTTGGACAAATACATTTACGTTCACTTGTCTATGCACAAAAGTCACTTGACCCCGATACCCTTAAATAAATAGCCTGTCCAAGTGATCGGGCAAAACTAGCCTGGCTAACGGAGGTCGCTTTCTCAGGCAAATGACGAATGAAACAGACAGGTTAAAGAAATCCGAGATTCTGGCTATCTTCACCAGACTCGTATCTACATTAGGCAGTCCTCCCTGACGTTTCTGGTGTAGAATGGAGTGAAATACAACATTGTGCACACTGCCAGTGAGCGAGTCTGACTGAGGCTAACGTCAAAACAGTGTAACTGGGATGTAGTCTCACTCAGATTGCCAGTTTAAACAAATCAGAAAAATAATCGGACCAGCTGACTAAAAGCAGAATTCCCATATCTCTTGAAAGCTGCCCTGCTCGACTTTTTAAATGTAGAATTGACTGTAAAAGTGTAAATTTATGAACTTTGTGACATGACGTGAAGACATGGTTGCCGCTCGACTATGCGGTCTGTACCGGGCGACATTCTCACTCAAATTTCAAGACTTTCGTGACCCAAATCAAAATTCTGATGCGACAGATCATTGGGTAATCGCTTTCTCTCCTAAAGGCATGTCCTCCTCGACGCTTTTGGTCTTTTTAAATCTAACTATTTGTATTATCCGTGTGGTCCTTTTGCCATTTAAAATGCTATCCTTTCCCAGTTTTCTGCAGCCACAGTGCGCGCGCATCCCGATTGTTTACAAACAAATAATTGGTCTATACACAACAATATTAGAGAAGGCCCTGCATGATATTTACTACAGAGATATGAATCAGCCTGATTTCGATTTTGTTTTATAACTTCATTGTCCCAGAGGCAAACAGGAAGGGAATTTCAATGGATAAACACAGTATACTGAGTCATGTTCTAAGCAAAACTACTTTTTATTCATTTGTGTTGTTTTCATCATTACATGACAGGCATGTCAATGGCCACTGACACAAATGTATATCTGTACTGTTGCAATGTTGTGGGCACTTTATCTGGGCCATGTACAGGCAGGGAGTATGTACACACACAGACATATGGTAGGCTTCAATCAAGCCTTGCATATCAAAACCAACACCATTGATTTATATAGCTTGTCTGAGCAGATGCCACAAGCTGGGCCCCTTGGCATATGGAAAGATCTCAGGTCACCATTGGGACAGCCCCGTCAACAGCACACCCACCCCCTCCATTCGTCTCCAGGATGTGAGGTAATTAAAGAGGAAGTGGGACCGTGGCGTCTCCCGAGGAGTCGCTAATTAAACTCTATATGTAAATATTTAATGTAGAGCAGCTTTCGTAAAGCGAGCAGCAAAGAGGACAACAACAAGGCCATTGTCGGGCACCAAGGGAGAAGAGCGATTTCATTTCCTGTTTCCTGTTTATGCTTAAACAATCCCAGTCCTAGTCTGTCTCTACCAGCTGTACACCCATCCTCTGACTCACATCTCATAGATGGGGGTTGAAGGAGAAAGAGAGGGAATCTTGCTCTGAAGGCCCCCCAGTCACAGAGAATCTGAAGGAGAGAGGGCTCAAAAAAGACCCTCTCTCAGCCCTCCAGCTGTAGTGAGCGCTCCGTTGTGAACGGAAGAAGCGCCCATAGCTGGGGGGAGGGGGGGGGGGCGTTAGTTTAATTTTAGCAGCAGTCTGATTAAGCCCTCTTATTATCTTAGCATGGCTAGTCTTTGAATAGGAGCTGTGGTGGGGCAGGGGTTGGGGGAGGAGTGGTGGCTTTCTTCCCGGGGTGTAGGGGGACTGCCACTTACTCATCATGGACAGAGAGAGATTGACACTCACACTGGCTGCAGGGGAGGGGGGAGGTGGAGGGCAGAGGAAGGGAGGTAACGAAGAGGAGGGAGGCAGGGGAGACCGAGAGGAGAGGAAGGAAAGAGAAGCGCACGGAGGTAGACAGGGAGAGGTGGGAGGGTGAGAGGGAGGGAGGGAGGAAGAGAGAGAAAGTGAGAGGGGGGGTGGTGAAGACAGGTGGAGAAAGAGAGAGACACGCTGCTGTAGAGAGATGGAAGGGAGACTACTATTGTGTGTAGGCTAAGCTAAGATTAATTCCCTATTAACTGGTGATTTATACTTTCTTAATAGTTGTTTAATCAATATTCATGAGAGTGGTTGCTCTCAATTTGCATATTTGTGGTCAGCATTTTACGTACACAGTGTGTCTCATGGAAACAGAAGTCTTTGTGTCGAGACTTGATGTTCCACAACAGTGATCAGCCCCGACTATAATAAAAGAAACACCCTTGCAAATCTACTTCAATCACAGTATCAGCAGGTACATGCTCACACACTGTACTGAGGGGTATGTTTTAATTAGCCTACTTAAATGAAGCCAGGGTGGAACTGTGGTATAATGGATTGTTTATCTTTCTTTTATGAGTTGGCAGAACTGTGTTGTTCTTAGTGTTCTGTGTACAGAGTACAGTGTGTCCCTCCGTTTCCATCCTCACGCTCTTTCTCAGCCTCTCCCTCTCAGCCTCTTTCTCTCCGGCTCTCTCCGTTTCAGTGAGCCTCTCTTTCTCAGCCTCTACCTCTCAGCCTCTTTCTCTCCGGCTCTCTCCGTTTCAGTGAGCCTCTCTTTCTCAGCCTCTCCCTCTCAGCCTCTTTCTCTCCGGCTCTCTCCGTCTCTGTGAGCCTCTCTTTCTCAGCCTCCCTCAGCCTCCCTCAGCCTCTTTCTCTGTCACCCTCTCTCTATTTTGCCGCGGTCCAAGGTCGATTCTTTTGCTCTAAGCGTTGTGGTGGTGCTCCTCAAGGTTGAGGGACTGACCGTATTCGCTTCCCAGCTCTGCCAGGGTGTTTATGTAACCTTGGTCGACTTGGAAGCCGGCCTTAAATTCAGATCCAACTTTAGGAAATTTCAGCAGCTATGTATATCTGCTATTACTCATCTTGCCGGGTACATACTCTCACACACACATTTGGAGTCTGCAACTACCCTCTCCTTCTCTCTGTCTCCTCCCCTCTCTCTTCCCCCACCAAACCCCTCCTCTTTTGCCACCTCCACAATTCAATTTCATCCTGTCCCCTGTCCCTCTTTTCCACCCCCCGCACCACACCACCCCTCTCTGTCTATCTTTGCTGACACAGTACTCTCATCCCTCGTTCCCTGCTGGTGTCTCTGCAGTCGGGTCCCATAGGCCATGCCACAGCTTCCCACTGTCTACTATACTCTCCTCTCCTCCCACTATTCCCGCCAGCTACCTCTCACCATTCTCTGCTAACCTTCACCGTGTAGTGGCAGTAACCTATTCGGCTTTCCTCCCTCCATGACTTGAGCGCTGCCTGTCTTCTACTATCCGTCTATTTCTCCCTCCTTCCCTCCCTCCCTCCCTCCCTCCCTCCCTCCCTCCCTCCCTCCCTCCCTCCCTCCCTCCCTCCCTCCCCAATAAGTCTCTCTGTCTCTCCCTTCCTCCCTCCCTTTCCATTACTCCATATCTCCCTCACTCCCTCCTTCCGTCTCTACATCACTGTCATATCTGTAACGATGCTAAACCTGTCCCCATCCCTCTTCCTCTCCGTCTCTCTCCTGCATGCCCCTCTCCTGCATGCCCCTCTCCTGCATGTCCCTTTCCTGCATGCCCCTCTCCTGCATGCCCCTCGCCTGCATGGCCCTCTCCTGCATGCCCCTCTCCTGCATGCCCCTCTCCTGCATGCCCCTCTCCTGCATGCCCCTCTCCTGCATGCCCCTCTCCTGCATGCCCCCCTCCTGCATGCCCCTCTCCTGCCTTTCTACTTGTGTCCCTCCCTCTCTTCCTCCACCCCCCCCCCCCCCCCCTCCTTCCCCCCAACACATCTAGAGATAACCCCAGATGACCTCTGGCTGACCAGACAGCTGATATAGAGTCCCCAGACATGCTCTCCAGTTCATATGTCTCCATCTTGACCAGCTAGATACTAGCATCTCACCATCTGCCTTATTGATGTAGCCTGCATGGAGACAGTTGACACTGATGTAGGGGGTTCAGAGAGAGGGCGGACATGAGAGGTGAAGTGGGGAATAAGGTCAGTCATGTTTAATGAGCTGCATGCTTCCTTTCAATAGCTCTGCTGGTTACTGGAACACAGTTCACATAGGCTATTTAAGATTGTGGAATCATCTAGACAGATTTTCAACACACCAGCTTTGCCACAAGTATGTCTTGTTCATGCATTGAGACATAGTAGAACTTAACTAAACCAACATTTCTCAGTGTCACCCACAAGTGAAATTTGTTCAGCGAACTTTCGTCGCTGCAGTGGCACTTACATGTCTGAAAGCACGCGCCGCTCCAAAGATGACGGAAGCGCCTCGCGCCTAACCTGCATCCCGCTGTTTCCCGTGACAGAGGAGTGCGGCCCGTCTTGGGCAAAATGAGCGGATTACCATGTCATTAAAGCGTTTGAGTTAGCAAGACGACTCCGTGTTGACGGCAAAGCGCAACAAAATCGTCTTATCCCGGAGGGAAAGAATGCTAATATTCTATATTTAGGACAGTATTAAGGCCCATTATCCAACAGACTAGGACTTGATCCGGATCTTTCTTTTGTAGCCCTGTCCTCTTTTGTGATGTTCTGGAGTGTTGAAAGGGAAGGGAGGATGCGTCGGAAAAGGAACGTCAACCGAAGGATGGAACTAGCAATGACACAACATTTGCTTGGTACAAAACATTCCTTTTTACTGGAAAGTCATTAATTGGCATAATTTTAAATTTTATTTCTGCCAAAGCCCATTTCTCATTTCCCTGTCAGTGTCCTACTGAATTGTCTGTCACTCAGTAGCTTACATCTCTTTTCCCCACCTGCTTCTAAATCTCTCTCTCTCTCATTGTGTTTTTCTACTATTCCACCAATATAAACTCACTTTTCCTTCTTTATTTATCACCCCTCATCTCTCACTTTCTGTCTTTCCCTCGTATCAGCCTGTCCTACTCAACTCCCTCAATTTAAATTCAATTTGAAATCCAATTTAAATTCATACAGGAGGCTTCATAGCCGAGGACAGATAAACATTTAGCAAGGCTAACAAATCACACAGTTGACAGAATAACTCCCTGTCCATGGCAGTGTGATGCAGTGGAGCGAGGCTGGATGGACTGGGTAGCCTGTGGCTATACCTGACTCTCTGTAACTGATGCAAACCCGTTAGTCCACTTTGAAGATGTAGACCTTTTTTGTTATGCTTTCAAAGCCCTTGAAAAAATAGTTATATATGGTTCAACTCTCTTTCTCTCTTACTCTTATGCTTTACTCCTTTGTGTATGGCTGTTGTGTTCGAGTGTGTGTGTGTGTGTGTGACTCCCCACTTGAGGTCACATTGTTGATGATGTCCTAATTCGTAATGGTCTGTCATCACAGCATGTCTTTAAATGGGCCATTATGATGTCGTTTGTTACCGCAGCTTGACAAATACAGCTTAAGGATTTGATATATGCACCTGAAAATGCTACATTAGTCGGTTCATCATCCATTCACACCTTGCAAGCTGTATCAGTGTTGTAATAACTCCTTCCCGCCAGCAGGTGGCGGACCAGGCAGCCAGCACACCGTTCTCCATGAGGAGCAGTGGAAGATGCCGGCTCTGCCAGCGCTGCTGCTGTCGACACACTTCCTCCTCTTCCTGTTGCTGCTGACCATGGCCCCTCACTCGCTCACCCAGAACCCAGCCCTCGCCGCCGTACGCATGGGTAAGGATACACCCGCCATGCGTGTGTGTGTGTGTGTGAGAGTGTGTCATGCATTGTGTCTCTATATTCTCAACTCTCCTTAGTACAGTTCTGATGGACTATCTAAAGACATCTTTCATCGATACACAGCAGCCGGTCCTTGTAAAACTCCTCGACCTCCTCAGCTAAGAAAGCTTGTAACTGTCCATGTCGTCCATGTGGATGGACATACTTTTGGTTGGCTTTTAACTGTGGATTCAGGTGGTTGCCAGGGGTGATGGTGTTGTCTGTCCGAGGGAAGATCTTTCGGTGAACCAGTCTGGTGTGTGTGTGTAACTCAGCCCTGACCTCTATCAGACTGATGGACTAAATGTTAGTCAAAGGTCAGCTCTGTAGAGGCTGACATACACACACACTCACGTACGCTACCACACATCAGGCAGATGACAGGTGGGCTGAGAAGATGTGGCTCTCTGGATCGGAGGCTGCGATGGAGTCTGGCATGTGTGCCGAAACTCTCTTTGGTCCACTGTGTGTCCACGTGTGTGTTTCTGAGCGTTTGCTTGTCTTCCTCCATCGCTTTACGTCTGCCTCAACTCTCCCTCTCTCCCTATCCCGCTCGCTCAATCGTGTTAACTGAGTCGATCAAACCCCCCTCCCCCCCAGCGGCCATCTTGGACGACCAGTCCTCCTGTGGTCGTGGCGAGCGTCTTGCGCTGGCCCTGGCACGAGAAAACATCAACAGCCTGATGGAGGCTCCGTCCCGCGCCCGCGTGGAGGTCGACATCTACGAGCTGCAGAAAGACTCCCAGTATGACACCACAGACACCAGTAAGTACACCCCTCTGCCACTATGGTTTACTTTAGTGTTGAATGGCTCGTCTGTAAAGTAAATAACCCCCCCCCCCCCCCCTCCGAACCAGGAAGACGTAATTGTCATTGATCTCAGGCAGGGATGGCTGGGATGTGGATGACAATGCAGTATCACACAGACGCACACACACACACACACACTCTCTCTCTCTCTCTCTCTCCCTTTGTCCCCCTTTCTCTCTCACTCTCACTCTACAAGCTGGGGATCTGTCTAGTGTCTGAGGGAACAGGTTCAGCAAGGCAGAATTAGAAGTCTAATCTCCTGTGGAGAGAGGAGGGAGTCTGATTACAGTTATGACAGTAATTAATCACGGGTGTCCTCCATTGACGCCTAATTTGATCTACGGTCCAAGAAGAGGACACAGACACGACTGGAACTCGTCCAACATATTGACTCTTCGTCTCCTCTGGTGCTGGCAGATCCACTCTCTTCCTAATCCTCTTTCGTGTAGGCTACTTGTCTTCCTCTCCTCTCCTCTCTTATCTGCCTGTAACACCTTTCTTTCTTTCCTTCTCTGACTGTCTGTTTTTCTATTTCCTCTCTATCTTTCCTCGACCACTCCATCTTGTCCCTTCCCCACCCCCCACCCCCAGTGTGTCAGATATTGCCAAAGGGCATGGTGTCAGTGATAGGCCCCGCCTCTAGCCCCGCGTCAGGCTCCACTGTCAGTCACATCTGTGGAGAGAAGGAGGTGAGTCCAACCTCATCCGTCTACTCCCCGGCCTCATCCGTCTACTCCCCGGCCTCATCCGTCTACTCCCCGGCCTCATCCGTCTACTCCCCGGCCTCATCTGTCCACTCCCCGGCATCATACGTCTCCACTACAGCCACCTCCATGCTTTCTAGCCTCTTAAAGCATATACTGTATGTAAATCCTTCATAATACTGCAATGCGAATTTACCCAAACATTGTAAAATCAGGGGCTCTACTGCAGCTACAGATCATTTATAGATTTATGATATAGATATTATATGATATGATAAGTCTTGATAGATCGTTATAAAAGTTATCCAGTACAGACATCACTGCAGATATACATATTGGCCATAGAGAGATACAGTGATATTCCTGATCTCCTTGGATCTCCCGAGTTAATAAGTAGTTATATGTATGATAATAGCTTCCTATTTTATTTCACGCTTAAATGAACTTTTCCATAAGGTGCTATGTATATTAAACCTTCTGTACTCAGAATAGGCCGGATTACCATAGGCTGTCAGTCACATACTGATTCTAAAATGAGATTCTGCGTGCTATCGCTCCAGGGCTTTATTTTCCACGTTAAATCAGTTATGAGAGAGGGGGTTTCAACCCGGGGGGGCTGAAGATTCTAGTCCATCAGTTTAAGTCGACCCTGGTGGGTCGTTTGGAGCCCCAGGGGTGAGGATCCTAATGTAAAAATGTGCTAGCCTGTTAGCATGTCTGCCGGAGGAGACTAGCTACTGCCACTGAAACACCTTCTGCTTTCTGCTCCTCTGGCTTTGAATCATCTCAGTAAAGGACTGAGGATGTTATTGAGAACAAAAGCTTTACCTCTACCCAACCCACGACCTCTACATCCCTTTTCCCCCGTCGCCCTCACTTCAACCTCTCCTCTTTTTAATATGAATCATCCTGTCTTCATGCTTTTAGACACACCATCCTACTGTTTGTGAACATAGTATTTCACATACTATATATAGGTGGTGCACTGAAACTGAACCCTCCCTCCTGTTCCAGATCCCTCATGTGAAGATCGGACCGGAGGAGACGCCCAAGCTCCCATATCTGCGCTTTGCCTCGGTTACGCTTTACCCTAGCAACGAGGACCTGAGCTTAGCCATTGGTGCCATCCTGCGTTCCTTCAGCTATCCCACCGCCAGCCTCATCTGCGCCAAGGCCGAGTGTGAGTGGGCACACATGCCAACACAACACAACGCACACACACACACACACACGCACACACACACACAGAGAGACCTCACGCTCTTGTATGAGAGACTTCAGTCCACGCGGAGGATTACCAGAGCCCTCGACAGAGTGGATTATGCTTCACTGATGAGCTACCACACACTTGCACACACATACACACACCCTCCTTGATGAGCTCCCTCTTCGCTCGGCTGCTCAGGTCTGGCCCAAGGTCGAGGGTGATCATGCTCTGAATACGACTGCCGCCGCTCGTCCCCCCTCCTTAGACACCGCTCTTTATCGATCTCTCACTTTTCCACTCGACTGCTCTGGTCTGGCCAAGCCTCTGTTGTTTTAACAGTTTGTCTCCAAGGAGACAGTTACTCTGTTGTTGTTTTCTGCTTGTCTGCCACCCTGTTAAATCAGAAGCCATACGGAGGCTTTGTGTGTTCATTATTATCGGAATTTAACGTTTGCAACAGGCTAGCTCACTGGTGCCTGAATGTTAGGAGATAAAGATTATGGAGCCGAGGGAGTTCTGTTATACTTAAGAAGTAAAATATAATTTGTTATTTAAAGTTGAATTCATTATCAGTCATGTAGCTACACAGAAACAACGCTGCAAAACCAAAAGGACTGTTTGTTTCTTGTTTTAACTGGTACTGCCTGTTTCCTACCCAAACATTGACTCTGCTTTGGCAATTAACCAACCAATCAAACATTATAATGTTGAATTTGTTTCAATTGGTTAAATGTTTGTTTGTGTGCCACATTTCCTACAAACACATCTTCTCTGACCAATCAGTTGTCTTGCTCCAACCCTCAGGCCTGCTGCGATTGGAGGAGCTGGTGCGTCGGTTCTTGATCTCACGTGAAACACTGTCCGTCAGAATGCTGGACGAGAGCCTTGACCCCACCCCCCTTCTGAAGGAGATCCGAGATGACAAGGTGGCCACAATCATCATCGACGCCAATGCCTCCATTTCCTACCTTATTCTCCGAAAGGTAACCAATACCCCCTGGAACTACCATACTCTGAATACTGTCATAGTCTGAACACTGTCCATATTTTTTACTGATAACGCAGAACTTTCCTCAAGGAAAGAATAACAGTAACAGATAGGTAACCCACTCTGCGATGGGTTACCTATCTCCCTTGCGTTACCTATCTCCCTTCTCTACTTCCCTCTCTTTCTCTTCCTTCTCTGTCTCTCCTTCATCAGGCATCGGAGCTGGGCATGACGTCAGCATTTTACAAATACATCCTCACCACAATGGTAAGACCATCCACCAATCAAAACTCGTATGTCCCCACAAACACAAATTGGAGCCTCCCCTCCTCTGCCAGCTGTGCCCACATGCCCCTGTGGTAACTCCTGCCATGAATGACGGGCCAAATGTGTGTCCGGTTTCTAATCTGAAATGCATGCTGGTCCGGACCAGTTTGTCATCATTATGTTGCTGCACGCCGCGTGCCCTTGCGTGAGGTGACATCCATAGTTAATAATATTTCTACATCGTGTCCCTGCTAACAGTCGGCTGGTATGCAGGGCGTTTTTCCAGCCTTTCCCCTACAAGGGCAGTTGACTCTTCAAGGGCAAAACTGCACTCATCCCAACTTTGGATAAGAACCAAAAATCTATAAATCATGACATTCCTCTCTCTCTTTCTTTTTTCTCTCTCTCTCCCTCTCTCCATCTCTCCGTCTCTGTCTCTCTTTTTCGCCCATCTTGATAAACTGCTTAATAAAATGCATGGCCGTCTGCTGCCTGTCGAAGTCCAGACTCATGCCCTAGGTCTGGTGATGTCATCATAACGCGCCCTGTGCCTGTCTCAATAGAACACAGACAGACAAACCTCATGGCCCCACCCACTTACCTCGACCATTTGGCTTGACCCCCTCCACCTTCTTGTTCCTCAGGACTTCCCCTTGCTCCGATTGGACGATGTTGTTGACGAGCAGTCCAACATTGTGGGTTTCTCCATGCTCAACAGTTCGCATCCCTTCTACCTGGAGTTCATCAGGAGTCTGAACCTGTCCTGGAGAGAGGGCTGTGACCTCAGCCCCTACCCAGGCCCTGCGGTGAGGACCGGAACATACAACCCTTCAGCACTTCAACACTCACATAGTATAATGACCATATGCTCATACACCGATTCACAGCCTCTAGATCTCAGTACCCAGGGTCGTATTTATACTCTGGGTTTTATTCGATATATTAGCGCTTGGAAGGAGAACATCCTTGTTTCAGCTGTTCCTGGTTACGAATACACCGTTCCTAGTGGAACCCTTCAGTGAGAACTATGAACATCTCACAGGGCTTGTCCACATCTCTCATTTAATAACGTTTTTTTCTGGTTCCTGTAAACGAGTGATGGAGCTCATATTTCACTGACGTCACACAGTATGTGTTTTAGTACTGATAGGACTTTAATCTGACACATCCTGGCCCGTGCCATCACTCATACACTCTGGTAGTGCACACACACATTCACATTGCATCTGTGTAGACACATGCCACACACACACACCGCCTGCTATTTCTTTTTTACACTATCAGTTGTGAGCAGTTGCCCAGCTGCCACAAGCAATCAGTTTGATTCACGTGCTGTCCCTCTGACTGATGGCTGGACGGACCTAGTAACGCTCATGTCTGATTGGCCAACGGAGACAATGCTCGCACATGGGCCGCTGATTGAATAATGTTGATATCCAACGTTCCTGTTCCTCTCCGGTTTACGATCTCTCTGTCACTTGTTGGCTTGTTCCTCTCCTTTCGCACACCTCCTCTTTCTCATCCCTCTCTTTCTCTCTCTCCCTCCCCCCTGTTCTCATCACTCTCCCTCTCCCTCTCTCAATCTCTCTCTGTCTGTTCTCTGCCCGCCTCATTCTATGTACCACACCCTTTGTGACTTTGTGAGCAATAAACAATTTAATCAATGTGTTTTTCACCCTTCTCTCTCCTGCTTTCTTCCTCCCACTATCCTTCCCCACTCCCCTCTCTACCCCCCCCCGTCCCCCTTCCCCCGTGCCTCCCCCAGCTGTCCTCGGCCCTCATGTTTGACGCGGTGCACGTGGTCGTGGGTGCTGTCCAGGAGCTGAACAGGAGTCAGGAGATCGGGGTCAGGCCTCTCAGCTGCACCTCTCCTCTCATCTGGCAGCACGGGACCAGCCTGATGAACTACCTCCGCATGGTAACGCATAGCAACACCCTAACCCTGCACGGGAACCCATGACAACACGCAATCACATCACACTGTCTCCATATGGTAACCTAGAGCAACACGCTACAGCGTCGCATGGCACAGCCTGTTCCTCCTACAGTGCCCCAACTCACTTCATTACACACCCTCGTAAACAAGAGGGCCTGCACTAGCGATCAACTATCTGCTCGGCGGCAAGGGACGAACTGAGATCACATTCAAAGGCTTAGCATTGTTTGTTGTTTTTCTGCCGAGGATGGGATTTTCCATTAGTGTCGTCTTCTTCATCCGAGTCTATAGGTGTTGTTGTTGTTGTTGTTGTGTTGTTGCTGTTGTTGTTGGCAGCGGTGTTCTGTTGTTGTTCTTGGCAGCAGTGTTGTGTTGTGTTGTTGTGGTTGGCAGCAGTGTTGTATTCTCATCAGGGTTGTTTTTGTTGTAGTCAGGGGGTTCTCTCTGTTTCTCCAACATCCCCCTCCTCTTCGATTTGTCTCCTCTCCAATTTGTGTCTGCCACCTCCTATCTCTCTCCATCTGTCTCTCCGCTCATCCCTCTCTCCCTCCCAGACATTGTTCTCTTGCACTCCGAGCATCCTTCCATCATCCCCTTACTCTCTTTGGCAGCAGTTCCACTCCCCTTCTCTCCTCCCTGGTCCCCTTATCCCTCCATATTTCCCTCCATCTTGTTCGTGGTTCACGCCTCCTGTTTTGGGGGCATGATTCATTTCGAGTCCCTTTTGCTAACCTCTCTCTCTCCCTCTCTCTCTTTCTCTCTCTCTCTCTCTCTCTCTCTCTCTCTCTCTCTCTCTCTCTCTCTCTCTCTTTCTCTCTCTCTCTCTCTCTCTCTCTCTCTCTCTCTCTCTCTCTCTCTCTCTCTCTCTCTGTCTCTCTCTCCGTCTGTGCTCCCCCCTGTCTCAGCTCTGGCAGCTACGCGATACAATGCTGTTTGTCCAGGATCAGCCATGCTGATCTCTTTCTCCCTCATTTCCCTCTCTTCCCTCTCTTCCCTCTCTTCCCTCTCTTCCCTCTCTTCCATCTCTTCCCTCTCTTCCATCTCTTCCCTCTCTTCCCTCTCTTCCATCTCTTCCATCTCTTCCCTCTCTTCCCTCTCTTCCCTCTCTTCCCTCTCTTCCCTCTCTTCCATCTCTTCCATCTCTCCCCTCTCTCCCTTTCCCAACTACCCCTTTGGCTCTGCTTTTTTCGTCTTTTCCCTCTATTTCCGCTCCACATCGCTGGCCCTCTCTTCCTTTGTATATCCGCCCTCCCCTTCTCACTCACCACTCTCTCCCCCCAGGTGGAGTATGATGGTTTGACGGGCCGAGTGGAGTTCAACAGTAAAGGCCAGAGAACCAACTACACCCTGAGGATCCTGGAGAAGCACCGCGGCGGTCATAAAGAGGTCAGCGTGTCACAGGGTCACGGGGTCGTGGGTCACAGAGTGGTCACGGCTCAAGGGGTCAAATAGCAGGCTATGCTTTCTCATTGATTGAGACGTTAATCAAGTGTTTATCCCCACACTCTATTTCTCTCGTTTTCTCCTTTCCTATCCCTCCTTCCCTTTCTTCACCCTCATCCCTCTCTCTCTCTCCACCGCTCTCTCCTTCTCTCCTCAGATTGGTATTTGGTACTCCAATAACACTCTGGCGATGAACACGACCTCTCTGGATGTGAACATGGCTGAGACTCTGGCCAACAAGACTCTCGTAGTCACCACCATCCTGGTTAGTCTGCTACCTACTTTGTCATCTCCCACAACCTGTGATCGACCGTGTGAAAGGTACTGCCACCTCAGTAACCACAGTAACAGAACAGAGGCCAGGAGCATAGGTGGAAGATGGAAGACCAGGGAAGCATGAGGATCATTTACTGCATCTGTAGGAAGGTGGACGTTTGTCACAGAAATAGCCCTCTGACTGACGTTCCATTAAAAGGGAACATTTTGATGTCAACTCTAACTGGTCCGTTTGCCTGGACTAGATTCCACGCTGGCGATAATTTACACCCGGTTCACTCTGTCCATTGCAGGAGAATCCATACGTGATGCGTAAATCCAACTTCCAGGATTTCCATGGTAACGACCAGTATGAAGGATTCTGTGTGGACATGTTGAAAGAGCTGTCAGGCACTCTCAAGTTCTCCTTCAGGATCAGGCTGGTGGATGACGGGCTGTATGGAGCTCCAGAACCCAATGGATCCTGGACCGGCATGGTGGGGGAGCTCATCAATAGGGTGAGAACGCAGACACTCCCACACACACACACACACTCTCACACACACACACACATACACACACACACACACATTAAAAGTCACACAGACATAGACAGACACACAGACATAAAAATACACACACACAAACACATTCCACTACAGAGAGGAGAGGGTTTTTGTTGTCCCGATCCTTTTAGTTATCTTTGTCACAACCCAGGCCAAGCACCACAACCGTTGCCATAACAACCTACTTCAAGAGCCTATGTTGCAGCAACTAAAACGACACAGCAGCAATTACTGATGTTATCTACAGCAGTGCAGCTGCCTCTGCCTCCCATGGCTGTAAGAACGCTGCTGATAATGACCATGATAATGATGATGGGGATGATAATGGAGATGGCTGGAAAAGTAATGACCTGGGCCTACCCCTGTGTATGGTCCTCCATAGGGAAGTGCTCTGTGAGCGTGCGCCTGCGTGGGTGACCTTGCAAAACTGGTAAGAGGCTAATCAAGTCTCTTTGTCGCTAATTATGCAGTGGTTTTTCAATTAGGCCCCTGATCCTTAACTGTGTCGACACTCTCACACACACACACATACACACACACACTGCGTGCATGTGGACAAGGGCCACAAACCCACACTCAAGTCAAATGAACACACTCTCTTGAGTGTACTCAGAGACAACCTCTCAGTGGAGAACCCATACATTCACACACGTCTACTTATGTCAATTCCATGAGCCACACACACTCCCCCTCGCTTTCCCATTAAACACATTCTTCAGTCACAGACACATGCACACACACGCACACACACGCTACACCTCCGCCAGTGCTTCTGTCTGATGAAAGTGGGGGGAAACTAGCTAACAAGTATGTCCTCATTAATCAATTAAGCTGTAATTAAGACCCAGATGTGTTTGGGGCAGATGCTTTCAGGGTCCATCTCTGCACGTCGCTCCTTTTGTCCTCCACTCTGTCCGCCCTTCTTTACCTCCCTGGCCAACGTTTGCCCCTCCCTCCTTCCCTGTCTTTCTCCCTCCCTCCCTCCTTCCCTCTCTTTCTCCCTCCCTCCTTTCTCCTTCTTTCTCTCCTGCGTGTCTTGCTGTGCTCCTGACTTCAGTGTGCTGCTGTGTTCTTTAGGTGTCATGCTTTTATGTCCACAAAAAACGAATGCAGTTTGACCCTTGTTCTCTTGTCACCCCATCACCTTTGCATCCCCAACTTCCCCCTTTCTTACACTGTATTTCTTTCTCTCTTTCTCTCTTTCTCTCTTTCTCTTTCTCTTTCTCTTTCTCTTTCTCTCTCTCTCTCTCTCTCTCTCTCTCTCTCTCTCTCTCTCTCTCTCTCTCTCTCTCTCTCTCTCTCTCTCTCTCTCTCTCTCTCTCTCTCTCTTCCCCCCCATCTCTCTCTATCCCTCCCGCAGAAGGCAGACCTGGCTGTAGCAGGCTTTACCATTACCTCAGAGAGAGAAAAAGTGATCGACTTCTCCAAACCTTTCATGTCTCTGGGTATCAGCATCCTGTACAGGGTCCATCTGGTAAGGCACCACACACTCTCACCTGCTTATGCCCATACACACTCTCTCACACACACACACACACACACCTACACACACATACACACAGCAGAGCTTTTCAAAACATTTTGAGTTCCGTATTACTCCAGGCTGAAATGCAGCTGTGGTACACATATGTGATGCTCAATAAGAAGCGTGACATGGATGACTGTCCCCAGACAGACTTATCCATGCGAGTGTGTCTGTGTTGCAGTAATTATCCTGGCTCACTGGGTAATGGACAGGCTAACAAGCCTCTCCAGACTGCAGACCTTAGCTCATCTATTATGGGGTTATGGAGCTTACAGGCCAGAGCAGCGGCTGTCTGATGACTCAAGCTGTTTACTGGTTAGCGCTGTGTGTTTGTTTACCAGTAAACAGGACACATGCACGGCTTTGCTTGGACACACACTCACACTCACCCCCCCCCCCCCCAGCAGTGAAATGTTACTGTAACACTGTGCCCCCTGGTGTCGTGAATACAATGTGAATCAGTGTGAATCACTGCTAACTCGGTCTTGGTCTTGGACTGCGTGTTTTCTTAGAAAGAGAAAACCTGAACCACTAAGCTCTCTACCACCCCCCCATCCCCCACCCCAGTCTAACCTCTATTCTCTATGGACGCTTCCAGAGCAGGAAACCAGGATACTTCTCCTTCCTGGATCCCTTCTCCCCCGCGGTCTGGCTCTTCATGCTCCTGGCCTACCTGGCTGTGAGCTGTGTGCTCTTCCTGGCAGCCAGGTAGATACAACACCTCCATCTAGTGGTGGGAGACTGGAACTGCACAGAGTGGACAAGAAACTACTCTATGGAGTGTAGAATTTCCACAGTTGGGTCATGTATGTTGTCTATCTGCCTGCCTGTATCTATCTGACAGTGCAGATAGACAAAATATAAAATCTTAATCTGGCTTGACTTTAATATTTGAGGGAACAGGGCAGAGGATGTTTTGAATTGTTGACACAGCCCAAACAACCAAAACTAAACTCATATGGGTGACAGTTCACTTTGGGGTGTGCTTCATTTCTCTGACCTGGTTTCCTTCCCCTCTAGGCTGAGTCCGTACGAGTGGTACAACCCCCACCCGTGTCTGCGGGAGCGCAGGGACATGCTGGAGAACCAGTACACCCTGGGGAACAGCCTGTGGTTCCCCATAGGAGGCTTCATGCAGCAGGGCTCAGAGATCATGCCCCGAGCCCTCTCCACACGCTGTGTGAGTGGGGTCTGGTGAGTGTGTCCGTGTGTATGCGTCTGTGTGTACGTGTGTGTGTGTATCTGTGGATGTGTTTATGTGCGTGTGCAGTGGAGACGATGCTACTCGTGCCCGGAAGGGCCTGTAAACATTTGGGAATATTCTGCGAATATTCAGATTTCTTAGTAAATGTTTACATTTACAAACACATACAGGCACCCGTAAACACACGCACACACCGTGCAGCTGAGCCAGCCTACAGCCAGTGTGTTTGGATGTGGTCCTCCCTCAGGTGGGCGTTCACCCTCATCATCATCTCGTCCTACACGGCCAACCTGGCAGCCTTCCTGACCGTCCAGAGGATGGAGGTGCCCATAGAGTCACCTGACGATCTGGCAGACCAGACCAACATCCAGTACGGAACCATCCAGGGAGGGAGCACAATGACCTTCTTTATGGTGTGTGTGTGTGTGTATGTGTGTGGTCCACTAACCTTACTTTTCAGAGCTAGCTGCTTCATTCCATCTCTCCCTCTCTCTCTCTCTCTTTCTGTCTTTCTTTCTTTCTCTTTTTCCCTCCTTGTCCAGAACTCCCGATACCAGACCTACCAGCGCATGTGGAACTACATGCACTCCAAGCAGCCCAGCGTGTTTGTGAAGAGCACGGAGGAGGGCATCGCCCGCGTGCTCAACTCCAAGTACGCCTTCCTGATGGAGAGCACCATGAACGAGTACTACCGCCTCCTCAACTGCAACCTGACGCAGATAGGAGGCCTGCTGGACACCAAGGGCTACGGCATCGGCATGCCCCTAGGTGAGGGAGGGAGGGAGGGAGTGGAGGGAGGGAGGGGCTGCCTGAATCCTTTGGGTGAGAGAGCGGGAAATTAGGAAAAGAAAAGGAGGGAAAGAGAACTTGGTGAGACAGCAGCTGTTAGGAGACAGGATAAGACAAGTAGGGGAAGGAGGGAGAGGGAGAGGGAGGAAAGTGAAGAGAAGGGTGAATATAGTTTCCCCCCTCCCAGCGTCATGGGGATGCATCTGCAGTTGGGAGTGGAGAACAGGTGCAGGAGAAACAGATCAAGTGGAGACTTCAGGATAAACTCTCTGGTTGTTCCAAAGAGTTTGGGTCTTTTGGGGTTCCACACACTTCAGCTAACTTGTAAAAGAGTAGCGCCCGGACATCTGCCTCATCCGTCTTCTATTTTGTCTTATTCTACCTCCCTCTATCCATCTTTCTCTTATTCTCTCTCTCTCTTCTCTAACATAATTTGTGCTGCAGGGCTTTTAAAACATCAGGCTTGGAGGTTCTGATTGGCTGCAGAATAACAAATTGTAGCTTCAGGCTAGATGATTCATTTCGAGGAGGTCTGACTCCCCCCCAACCCCCTTCTTCCTCTTCTCCGCACACGCATGTACACACACCCCCACACACACTCTCTATCCCTCTAGTAACCACCTCCAAACTATTCAAACCTATATCAAAAGCAAATTGAAAATTATTAAATTGCAATTGAAAAGCATCTACGAAAGGAGAGGTCTTCGTTCTTAAGGTAGTCAAAGAAGAAATGCTTTTCATTTTGTAAGCATTTCTGTGCCTGTTACCCTACAGCTTGTTTTGTGGAGATCTTTACTTCCCTTAAGGACCAGCATCCTTTACTCTCTCTGCAGAAAGATCCATTGTTGGTTTGCTTGTGACATTGCCCACCAATCAAAACACACCAGTTCATTTCAGACAACAGAATATCAATAGTTGTCTGTTTCCTGGTGAAGAGGACAGAGAGAGCCCACAGGTGAAAAATAACACCTAGTGTCATGGTCACAAACCTGTCACCATGGACACGGTTGCCACCTCCTTGGCAACGTTGATGCGCTAGAGTCGGGGCTGCTAATTGGCTGCCACCTGTTCACCAGTGACAGGATGATTGCAGCCTATAGAGGCGAGAAACAATTATCCTCTCTTTATCGATGACAGTCCATCAGTGTTCTCGTGTCTCCCCTTTGCCGCTCCTCTCCTTTCTCTTCCCTTTGTTTCCTTTCTTCCGCACTCATTTCAATCTGAATCAATAAAGCATTATTGGCACAGTCACTCAGGGCCTCACAGAACACTGCCAGAGAACAGAAGTGCGGGGACAAATCAATAACAACAAACAACAACACACACAGCCTTGTAATCACTGCTAACAATGTCACCCCACCTTCCCCCTTCCCTTCCCTCACTCCTCCTCACACACACCTCCACTCCCTTCTGTCTCCCTCCCCTTCCTTTACTCTCCCCTCACCCTCAACCCCCCCCTCCCCAGGCTCCCCGTTCAGAGATGAGATCACTCTGGGGGTGCTGCAGCTGCAGGAGAACAACAGGCTGGAGATCCTGAAGAGGAGGTGGTGGGAGGGGGGGCAGTGCCCCAGAGAGGAGGACCACAGAGCCAAGGGTGGGTGTTGTGGCTGCGTGTTTACTTATAGGTGTGTGTGTGTGTTGAATCTCCATTGTCTTGACTAGGACTACTCTTCCTGTTGCACATCGCTCAAGGCTAGCATAGAGATGCTGCAAACAGGCAGACAAGCAGGCAGACAGACAGACAGGCAGGCAGACAGAGCTCCACATGTCTGGCAGCATCTGTGTTTGTGTTCCGGCTGCGCCCCCTCAGGCCCCACGGGCGCTGGGTAAATGAGCAAGTCAGTGATTGTGTAAACAAACAAGGGATCTCCTGGAGTCAGATCCAAGAAACTAGGCTTCTCACTGTCTTCATAGCATCTTTGTAGATGAAAAATCTCCTTCTAGTGATACTGCTGCAGAATACAGTAATGAAGTTCAAGGGGGAAATCCTTAAAGTAGGTGTGTGTGTGTGTCCCAGGTCTGGGCATGGAGAACATCGGAGGGATCTTCGTGGTCCTCATCTGTGGCCTCATTATTGCCGTGTTCGTGGCCATCATGGAGTTTGTGTGGTCGATGCGGCGTTCGGCGGAGACTGATGAGGTACGCCTTCACGCCTGCCACGGGCCCGGCCGCAGCCACAGACACCCGCCAGTAGGTTCCCATGGCAACGTACCAGCCAGCTCCTTGCTCGTTTGTCTGCATGCGTTTGTGTGTGGGCGCGCGTGTGTAGCAGTGTGACGTGCTTTAGTGCTGGAAGTACAAATGGAAGGCGATCGCAGAGCTTTTTTCTTTCTTTCTGTCTATTTCATCCTTTCTTTTCTTATTTCCCCTCATGTCCTTCTATCTTTCTTTCTCTCCTTTATCTCCCATTCTCTTTCTTTCTGTCTTACACTATTTCACCTATTTACTCCCTTTCTCCTTCTCCCTCCCTCCCTCCCTCTTCTCCCTCAGTCTCTCCTTCTCTCTTTCTTTCTCACTCCCTCTCTCTTTATATCTTCTCATTGCTATTTCATCCACTGCTCCAGAGTGGATGGTTTATGTTATTCCGTCTGGATAGATGATACTGTCCCTGACTTTCATTTGCTCTCTCTCTCTATCTCTGTTTGTTTGTATTGCTGGTGTTTTCTGCCTCTGAGTCTCTATCTCTAGCTGTGATGCTTCCAGATAAATGCTAGCCGGTTATCTTTGCTGAGAGAGGAGGCACATTCCATCATGGGGCCCACAACGTTACACTGTTAGCTCCAGAGGAACACTAGAAGATATTCTGTTTCACACACTTAAACATTTAAATACACAGAAAGCCACCAAAAACAAACACACACACACACACTGCCAGACACACACATAGATGCATTGAAATGACATTCAAGCACAGAAAGCCCTCAAACACACCCACAGGAATGTACAGACACACTTTGGGAGCAGCTGTATCCATATTTGGCTTGATGGTTTTGCACCTCCCCCCCCTCAGGTGTCGGTCTGCCAGGAGATGCTGAGCGAGTTCCGCAATGCCATCTCCTGTAAGAAGAGCTCCCGCTCCCGGCGGCGACGCCCGCTCACCAGCACAGGGGGCGGAGTCCTGCGCCACCCCTCTCGCCTCGCTCTGGGCACTCCCCGGCCCATACGCCTGGTTCGAGAAATGCGCCTCAGCAACGGCAAGCTGTACAGCGGCGCGGGACCCCTCACCGGGGGCGGGGCAGGGGCCATGGGGGGCCCAGCCGACATGGGCCCTGGGCCACAGCGCCTCCTAGAGGACCCCCTGGGAGCCAACACCACCCCGCCCCCTCCCCCGCCCCTGGCGGCGTCCAACGCGGTGGCTCCGCCTCCCTCCCGAGCCGGCTGCACCCACGTCCGCATCTGCCAGGAGTGCCGGCGGATCCAGAGCATGAGGTCCGTCTCTTCCTGTCCGCGGGTCCCGGCCCTGCCCATGGGCCACTCCTCCATGTCGTTGCCACGCCTACCACCACCCATGCCCCCTTCCTCCACCAATACTGACAGCGAGGGAGGAGGCTCGTCCAGCCCGGCCAGAAGACCCAAACCCAAGCCAAACCCCCCCCCGCGACCTATACCCCCCACCAAAACACCCCCGACAGACCTGTTAGGGACACAAAACTGAGGGGGAGGGGGGGATTTGAGGGTGGGTTTTTGATGGGGTGAAGGTGGTAAACATGTGACATGGATGAATGTTACAACCCACTGGGTCCTGTCCGTAGGGGTGTTTTGGGCAGATACCTGCTCAGTTTGTTTTCTCTGAAGCATGAAACTGGTTAACCCACACTGAACCAGTAGACTAGTTTATGGTTCAACCATGCCTCTAGAATAGAGGACAGCTGAGGAAAGAGAGAGACAGATATATAATAAAGAGAGAGAGAGACACCCCAGCATTGCGTCTCCCTATCTCTCCAGTGGGAAGAACCAATGGTCTCCATGTTGTTATGCAACAGGCCCGTCTGCGACATCCAGAGGGACTTTTTTCCGGAACACACCTGAGCGTTGTCGTTAGCTCTCCTGTCTCAGGAATCTAGAACTCTTTCTGCTCAATCTGATGGGGTGACCTGAACTATCCCACAATGCCCCAAGAGGTTTATAAAGACCTAAACATGTATGAGACTTGTAAGACATGTAATGTCATGGACTCTCTTGTACTAACTGGAGGGGGACCATCTGAAAACTTCTATCTTCTATATGAGGAGCTCCCAGAAAGCCTGGACTGGATTTCTGGGTAAACTGAGGACTGAAAAAACTGTGTTTGTTCTTCTTCTTCGAGTTACAGACTTTAAACATTTCTTTTCTTTTCTACCTGGTTTTATTTTTCTTTCCTTTTATTTATTTTTTGTGTTCCTGTCTCCATACATTTTGTGTCTTTGTCATCATGGAAAAAGTGGTGTGCATCCATCAAACATAATCCTGATTGAAGTGGACGTAGAAGTGACATGATGGAATTCATGGGAAGATACATAAAAACGCCTCAACAAGTATTATGACTATATTGCTACATACGTGTTTATGAAAAGACAAATGCACATGGTCAGATTATATATATATATATATATATATATATATTGTGTGTGTGTATGCGTGTGTGTCTGTGTGTGTGTCTGCGTGTGTGAGAGAGAAGACAGAGGGGAGGTCAAATTGATTTTTAACATATTTTATGACATTTCTTTCTTATATTTCCTCAAATTTATATACCTGTTCTAAATGGATTATTGAGAAAAGTATGACAATGGGATAGTATTCTGATGATTATATTGTTATTATTATTACTATTGAAGTGTGGGGTTCAGTAGGAGGGGTGCTACCCTCTTATGTTAAATATATAGACAAACAAAGTTATTTGGAATAAAAAAAAAACATATATATAAATTGTTGTTGGCAATTTATCTATTGTGTGTAAGAAGTAAAATCCTGAAAAGATCCTGAAAAAGAAACACGGACCATTCATCAAATCGTGTACTGCACCACGGGGAGGCGCCTCTGTCACGATACCAAGCAAAAAAGCGCAGTATCTGTTTAATTGCTTGGTCAGTCTCAGTTTAACCGGTTTAATTTTACATAATGGTTAAACTACAATAACCACCTTACGGTATCTAAGAAGTGATTAATTTATGCATTCTCAAGAAACATGACTTAAAAATCACCGCATAGATCAGAGATGAATTCAGGAAGAGGCGTGTTCCTTGCGTATAACACCTTCGCCTGGGTGTGTGAACGCTCATTCAGTAGGTAAAAACAAATAACGTGCACTCTTACCTATCTACGGAAGGACTTGAAACATCCGTGATGGATTTCTTGAATTTGATGGTATTTTTGCTGTCAGTTGCCGGTAAGATTAGTTCAATGTATAATGTTGTTAGCCTACTTTGAGAAAATCTTTTTTTAGGGGATTTGTTTCATGTTTTATTTCACGTTTTTGAACATAACGTCCACAAACCTGATAACATTTTGGGTTGTGGTTCAATCCATAGAATATACAAGGAGTAGGCCTATTGTAATTGCCGATGCATTGTTGTAGTGTATGGTGTGTATTTAGGCTCGGTTAATTAGCCTTAATGAAAAAAAGCTGATTATTTTCCTCAATCAAATAATTTAATTCTTAGAGAGTTGAAAGTTTGACGTCTAAAATTGTCAACCTTTCTGAAAAGTAATGGTGTTGGCTGTCGGTGCTTAGACCCTTTACTCTTGAAAGGACACGTTGAATAACACCTGCTGCTTTGCTGGTTTGCCACAGGATGCTGCTTCGGACAGAATGCATTGCCACCAGGTCCTGTGGAGGGAGTTATTGGTAAAAACGTTACGTTTACCACGGTTGTAAGTCCGGGAGATTACCTTACAGTATCCTGGACTTTCAACGGCGGGAGCGGACTTGTGGCCGTTGTAACACATGCTCCCGGTGGTAGAAACTATGGTCCCGGCTACGAGGGTAAAGTGTTGCTGAATTCAACCAACGGGGTGTTAAAGCTTGGGCCTTTGACTGCGAAGGACAGCGGAGACTATACTTTAAACATGATCAACAACATGGGCAAATCCACCACTGGTGAAACGACTTTAAAAGTTCTCGGTGAGTAGGCCCCTACCTTCAAAAACGTCAAAGGTGATGCACGGTGAACCTAAATAATCCTGTTTACAATTATTGATTGATAAATGATTCATTTAAATCATTGATTTACAATCAATTTTTATCTCTGCTATTGCAAGTGGATGTGGTAAGCTTAGTTTCAAGCACTAAACATGAGCAAACTGTCAAAGAAGTCTTTAGGGCGTGGCTCCGTTGTTTGAAAGAAAGAAATACCTGTCCAGTTTCGAAACCAAATCTATCTGCTATGATGTCTCATCACATACTTTGTAAAGGACAAGCAAATAAACTTGTCTAGTGGTGACTAAAATATAACTTTTTAGTTTGTAAATGATAGATGTAGAAAGTCACAAATGTTTGCTAATTGATGCCAACAAAGGTGAGTTTTCCAGTTGACTTCTCTATATGTCATTCTTTATTATTTACCTACATCTGATGTGCGCCCCCTCTCATTCATATGTTCATTAATTAATTCCTTAATTAATCCCATGCATCATCTGCTTAGTCTGTGTTTATGTTTCACAATACTGTTGCCAAGGAAGTAACCAATGCATTCCATCCACACATCCCCCACCCCTCCCCTCATCCTTCCCTGCTTGCCTTGACCTCCTGCCTTCCTCCCATCCTTCCACCCTCCCAGAGCCCGTGTCTGCTGTGACCATCAAATCCAGCCTGACTGAAGCTGTGGAGATCAACAGCACCGTGGTCCTCACCTGCACCTCCAAGGGCTCCTTTCTCAAGTATGCCTGGCTCAACGGCTCCGCCCCTGTGACTCCCGACGGCACGCACGTGACCCTGAGCGCAGACTCCCGCAACCTGACCGTGAGTGCAGTCCTGAGGACAGACCTGGTGGGGCCCATCTACTGTGCTGTCTCCAACAGCCTGGAGAGCGAGAAGAGTGCCCCCTTCAACCTCACCGTCCACTGTGAGTACTGCTGGACAGAAGTCACCCCGATTCGGTGGTTGGTTTCGTTGTGTGTGTTGTTCTATGATCTCTACTGTATTTAAGGCCTGTTATACTAGACTCATGTATGCATGGGGTAGCCATTTTGAAACGGTAGATTGTGTTTGAGTGTTTCTTTAAGGCTTATGTGGGTGAGGCCACTCTCCAGTCACAGACTTTCATACAACTTATCTGAGCTTCCTGTGTACACAAGGCCTGTGGTTGGCTACCACAAAGAGTCACACATACTGCAAAGAGTGATATCACATCTTACCCCCCTCCTAACCTTGTCTCACTCAGATCTGGTCTGGCTATAGAAGTTAAACTCAGCTCACAATTACACAACAACATCTAAATAGTTATTACATGTTGGTAAAATGCATTGACCAGAAGACTCTTTCTTTTGAGGGTAGTATAGTCCAGGCTTGTTCAGACCCACTTACTTCTTCTGCTTGATCTCCAGTCAGGCTGTGCTAAGCAGGTGACAGGAAATGAGATAAGATCTGCTGCTGTTCTGCATGATGGCCTGGAACAGAGCAGCTGGCAAGGAGATCTCCCAGGCTTTACCTGACCCAACCTGACAATCAGTCCACTCATTCCATTTTCAACATTTATAAAAATACTTATACAATCGTTGAATTGAATTGTAAACACAGAGACATAAACGCAGCATCATGTGTGGCAGGTTAACACTGGTAGGTCTCACCAAGCTGTGTCCCTCATACAGTCGGGCCTGAAAACATCGCCATGACCATCAACCCAACTGGCGAGTTTGTCAGGAAGGGTTCCAACCTCACTCTGACCTGCTCGGCAAAGTCCAGTCCAGCTGCACAGTTCAAGTGGATCCACAACGGTGTGGAAAGGAAGGAGACAGACCCAACACTGGTTCTGGCAAACGTGGATAAGAGCCAGGCGGGGAACATCACCTGCATGGCATTCAACCCCAAGACCATGCGCTACCTCTCTGCCCAGGTGGTGAAGTTCACTGTCATTGGTGAGTTTGATCGTTGTTTGTCATTTTGGGACCTGGAAGTTTATTTGTGGGTTGTGGGGAATGGATTTGAAGACAAACACCCTACATGAATGGCATTGTTGACATCTGTTGTATGAAACTGGTTTAACTGTTAAGTTGACACCCTCGGAACATAATACTTGTCAGATTTTATTTACACACTTTCAAACACGAGTCAGAGAATAAGCACTTTAAAATCGAAAGGAGAAACATAGCCTTGATATATTCCCAATTCTAAAGAGTTCGCATGTATTCACTACTCAAATGCCCCTGTCTAAAATAAACAACTTAATTCTCCCTGAAAAGGTAACACTAACTGACCAAAACAAGTTTCTCAGCCTCTGTCCTTGAGACATTAGGTTTATAGTACCTTCACCCTGAAGGTTAGGCACTGTAGAGTTGTGCCCAGTAGACATGCTGTACTCAGTGGTACACCCGGTCACATTGAGGAAAGTGGAAGTCTTTTGATGTCAGTTAGCCTATAATGTGACCCCATCAGTTACTGTATGTTGGGATGACACATCATTTTCAGATTCTTTGGAACCCGTCATCTTATGTTGATCTCATGATCATACCTGGCAGTGGTGTACTGTCCTGCCCTGGGAGGGTACTGTAACCTTTATGAGCCGGTGTATCGCCTGAAGCAAGCTACTGTGTTTACATGTGAGACAGACACGGGGCCTTTTGTGTTTGTGACTCACTCAGACCTGCTGACCCATGGGGGCTGCTCTTTCAAGAGTTATTGGCTGTTGCTGTTGTCTTCAAAGAGAGAGCAAGAGATACGGGGGGAGATCGGGATCAGCAACCATTTGAAATATTTTGTGAATTTGAGCATGTGTGTGCAGCTACTGTAGACATAGAGAATGTCTGCCTGGATATTTAACCATTGCTCCACCACAAATCACACGGTGACACATTCCTGTCAGCTCAGTAGCGAGGAAGTGGTGATTTTCTTCTGAGAATTCTGGCCTGTGAGGGTGCCATTTGTGAGACTGTTGACAAACAGTGGTTATCTGTTGCGTGCCGACAGTGACTCACCCTTGGAAGATGTTAGTGTGAACAAATCTTATCCTTATGCTTGCTTTCATTTGTAGTTGAACAAGCAGCCATGGGGAATATCACCTTACTCTCAGTTTGCCACTCAGTCAAACACCTTCCTTCCTGTCCCATGTGTGTGTGCCAATGTGTGCCGGTGTGTGTGTGTTTGTAGAGGCCATCTCCGGCACTAAGATCACTGGCCCCAACCCCACCCTCGTCGCCGGCAACAGCACGGCCAGCCTCAAATGCTCGGCAACCGCCGGCACGATGGTAACCCAAGCCTGGATGAAGGACGGCAAGCCGCTGCTGTCTAGCAACAGAGTAAACGTATCAGGTGACTCGAGCCAGGTGACCATCAGCCCGGTGCAGAAGGAGGACAGCGGGGAATACAAGTGTCAGATGACCAACGCAGTCAGCAAAGAGGAAGCCACGCACAAGATGGTAGTCTACTGTGAGTATGACATCACTTCCTGTCTGACATCCCAGTTGTCTGGAAGTTGGAAGCATTACAGTGATCATTTGCATGATGGTCATTTATACATGTTCGTACATACATGTGCGTGTATGTATATGTAACGACATAACGGTTGTTTGTCCAAGGCCATTGACAAAGTTGAAATCTTGTGGTAGCAGTGCTATTCTGGTTCAGTCGCAGTCAGCTTATCACCATCTTCTTTTCCCCAGACGGCCCGGAGGAAGTGAAGGTGACGGGTGAAAACGGCGTGGAGATCACCGAATCCGTGAATCTGAAGTGTGTAGCCAAGTCCCTCCCCGCCGCCACCTTCGTCTGGAAGTTCAACGGCACGTTGACGCAGGTGACGTCACCAGACTACGTCATGGAGGGCGCTGTGTACAAAAACACAGGCATCTACACGTGTGAGGCCACCAACGCCATTACCGGACTCACCATGTCCGCTGCACATCTGCTGTCTGTCAAAGGTAAGACGAGCAGACCTTTCCTGTGGGTTGCTACGCCAACCCGTAATTCGTCATACGGTTTGGGGCTGAAACTGGCACTTGTGACAAGCTGCAGTGTTCCCTGTTTCGGTTCCTCTCGTCTTGTCTGGAACTGGAATCGTTAGCGTATTTGAAACACATCATGAACCGTGATTAGCCTAATGGTTGATTGATCATCCCTGTGCAGAGGAGGGTGCTCTGGACGAGGGCCTTTCAGATGGAGCCATCGCCGGCATCATCATCGCTGTACTCGTCATCGTGGCGGCCATTATAGCTGGAGTTGTCTACATGAGACGAAAACAAACGTGAGACCCCATCCCCCTTGCACCCGCACACACACAGAGAGAGAGAGAGAGGTGGTGTCCTGTTAGATTGGTTGTGTCGCAATCCACCCAAGGCAATGTGATGTGCCTGCCCTTTAGCTGCAGTAGCTTCCACTCCTTCTCGCACACAGTCAGACACACCTTACACACATTCCTGAGATAGGTAGCTGCCAGGTGTGAGTGGCTGCCCCCCCCCCCTCCTCCCTTGAGGGCGTTCTCAAACAGCAGGGCGAGAGCCGTTGAAGACACAATGGACGGTAGCTTAGTCTACTCCCTCTCCCGGGTTTGAATTTGAATGGATATCCCGCCACCCTGTCCTTCCCTTATCGCCCACTCTTCCCCCTCTCCACTCTACCAATTTCCTTCCCCTCTCCTCCCCCATTCTCTCTCCACTATGATACCCCCCCCCCTCCAACCCCCACCCTGCCCCCACAGACAGCATGCCGTAATAGCGAGATAACACTGTGTGACTTGACAGGGGTCACCGAGGGTCAAATGTACCTAGCAAACCCACACACCACACGCACACACACACAAAGGCTGCTTTAGGGTGGGGCCTGCTCTGTATTATCTGAAGCTTAGCCTTAACCGAACCTCATTTGTCAGCCTCAGTCACAGTCAACACAGCACCAGGTGAGGCCCTTACAGATTCTCTCTGTCTGGAGTTCCTCACATACTCACTGATATTTAATGCAAGCCAGTTGGAAGGAATGGGTAAAACAAGGAAAAGGAAAAAAGCCAGTTAATCTGATGCAAATGCCCCATACACACACACATGCACACTGTTGTTCCGGCAGAGAGATGTTTGCGAGCGATAACCAACCAGCATGGCGCACATGTATTCACGGCTGAACTCTGTCACACACTCGAAGGTGGCTAGAAGCTACTAGCGCTGGCAGTTGCAAAGACAGAACATTAAGAATCTGCCTTACTGACTGGTTGGATGGATGGTTGGTTTTCATCCATGTTTCATTCATGTTAAAAGAGATCAGAAAGGGTGGATTTGGTGCAGGGTTGAAAGCTGGGTCGCTGTGGTTGGTTGGATTTTGACCTCCCAGGGTGCACCTCAGTGTTCCTGCAGCTGCACACATGCAGGCAGACATGGTAGAGAGAGATACAGTAAAGAAGAGGGGGGGTGGGGGGAGTGGTGGGGGGCAGTAGAAGGAGAGAGAACCGGGAGAGAGGTGATGGGGAAAAAGAGAAGAGAGGGGGAGAGCATTCCTATTGGCTGATTAAACCTGGAGGACAGGGTTAGACTGATGTGTAGCGCTTGTATGCACTGTATGTGTGTGTGTACAGAGATTACCAGGTAAAGGTACAGTCAAAACAGGTTACCTGTCTATGAACAAGTCACTGTTTCAGAGCTTTTTTCACTCCCAGCCTCAGTGACACATTCCTCTGGTGGAGCAGATGTTGGGATCGTGGCCCATTTCTATCTCCAAAAACACGCATCAGTGAACCTACCACTGCTCTCCTCCTTTCTCTCTCCTGAACTACTCTTCTGTACTCCATTCATGTTCTCCTGCCTCTCTCCCCTCCCCTCTCCCTTAGCCATCCAGTCTCTCCACTGGAACTGTCACCCTGGATTAGGCCTGGATGGCTTCAGTATTTCCAAAACACCGTCAGACAACATTCCACACCTCGCACCCTCTCTCTCTCTCTCCCTCTCTCTCTCTCTCTCTCTCTCTCTCTCTCTCTCTCTCTCTCTCTCTCTCTCTCTCTCTCTCTCTCTCTCTCTCTCTCTCTCTCTCTCCCTCTTTTCTCTTTCTCTCTGTTTCTTCATTTGCCTCTTTCCTTCCTCTCATATATCTCTCTCTCTTCCCTTCTCTCTGTCTCCCTTTTAGACTGACCCCCCTGCCCACCCTCGTTAAGATAACAAACTACCAGGGTGTGGTGCCCCCAGGCTCCACAGCCCCTGCCCCAGCCCCCACCCCCCTCCCTTTAACAAATAACAGATGTTTGAATGGGGGTCCAGAGGGCCAAGCCCATCGTTTCACACCCGAATAGATAGATGAGGGGTGGGGGGGGGGGGGGGGGGAGAGAACTGAGGAGAGAAGGAAAGAAGAGAAGGGTGGAGGCGAAACTGTACAGCATGTCCCCCTGTCCCTTCACACGGGGGAATCCCCTGCTCTCTATCTGTCTCCCCCCTTTGGAGCAGTAATAGGAGGTATACGAGACGGCAGAGGCAGGGCGGCGAGGCAGGGCGGAGAGGCAGAGGCAGGGCGCAGAGGCTATGGCTGGAATGTCCTCTTAGTGTCTGCACTAGCGCCCGCCTCTTTCCACCTGCCCGTCTCTCTCTCTCCATCCATCTCTCTTTCTCTATCCCTCTCTCCTTCTCTTGCGTGTTCTCCACTGTCCTCTCTTGTGTATGGTTCTGCTCATGACATTTTCATGTATTTGTATTCTTTTCATCTATTTTCTACCCTCCCTCTCCTGACAGTTGCCCCCTCTCCAATTCAGTTATTCCGTTAGGTCCTGGGGGTGATCCCACGCCTTCTCGTTTTTCCTATCTTTCCTGCTCTATCTCTCTCTACCTCTCAAACCGACTCGTCGCTCCTCCTAGGAGCGTCGTAACTCAGCGATGCTGCTGACACACCTGCAGGGTCAGAGGTCGCCCCCTCCACCCACTCATCTGAAGACGCTCCCGCAGCTGTTTGGATCCATCAGCGGTGTATCTGCTCCCAACGCCTTTTCGTGTTGCTCTGTGGTTCGTAGCTTGGTCGTTGTTAGCTTTGTAGCCAACAATATATATTTTTTGATATTGACCTAGCAAAGCTACTCCATTGAACCACAAACTGTTATCCTTGGACTCCCAGGATGCCCTTGTGGTCTGGGACATGGCAGTTAGGGAGGTCATGTAGCTACTTGTGGCCAGTCAGCCAGTACATCAGCAGAGATATGAGGAAGCCAGTTTCTCTAAAACACGATAACGGTCCTATTGTTCGGATCTTATCAAGCCTTATCATTTGCAATGCCATTTCTGCTGTCAACGTGCGCTCTCTGGCAGCTGTGTTTTTAGAACTGCATGTCACTGTGTCATATTTTTAATTTCGAGGTTCATTTTCACGAGTCAGCTCACCCTATAACTGACAAACCTACACACTCACATCACAGTGTAGCTGATGATCTCGTACTGTAAAGTCTAACTGAAAATCTTCCCTATCAGAACATCTTCCCAAATTCTGGAGAAGTTGGGTCATGATATAACCCCTGACCTCCATCTTCCTGTGCTGTTGTGTTTCAGAATCGAGTCGCCATACTAGAGAAGAGAGAGGGTGCATGGAGAAAGAAACAGGTGAAGCCTTTTTTCAGAACTCCTTCCATCAAATTGTATCTTCAATAGATTTGCATGTGTACAACCTGTCTGTGCTAGTTGGTGGTATACTGTTCCAGAATGTCTGGACAACATGATCAAGCACAGTTTTCACATACTGTATGAACCTAATCTGCTGTCCCTTATCTCTGGTCTGTCAGGAGTTACAAACAAGCAGGCGGGCAGCCATTCTGGCAGGTAGGCAGACAGACAGACAGACAGACAGACAGACAGACAGACAGACAGACAGACAGACAGACAGACAGACAGACAGACAGACAGACATGGTAGTGTCTTGTTGCATTGTAACACAAGCTAGACCTGCTAGGCTCAAGGCACAGAGATAAGAGTGTTGACTTTAGGAAGAGGAGTGGGGAGGAGGGGAGGGGTAGGGTGGCACAAAGTAAAAAGTAATTCTCAAATTTTACCGATCTTGATTAGTAACTGAAAATTAACTTGAGTTTATGAAACCTACCATTTCCGATGTTGAACTAAAACCGTGTAAGCTTGAAGTCTACTTCATTGATGGGGATGATGAGAGGATGATATACAATGAGAGGATGAGAGAGATGGATGATATTTTACATCGCTAGGTAGCTGATGTTCTTCGTTGTTCTTTTGTTAGGAGTGATCAACCCGAAGCTTCTACCGCTGTCTTTACCCAAGATCTTCCTCTCTGGCCTGGGAGGACCAATGAGCTCTAAGGCTGCCCCAGGTCCAGTAGAACCAACCAGTCACAGCCAAGCCCCCCACCAGACTGACCCCCCCCCCCTTCTCTGGTTCCAGGGGTGCCCAGATGTGGCCTCCTGGAGCTTCGTAAGGGGCCCGGAACCTTCCCTTTCTTTGTCTGTATGGTCTTCCTGTTTCTCCTCCCTGCCACTTCACTCATACCCTCCCTCCCCCCACCTTCTTCTTCTCCGTTCATTGGAATGTCATCAAGGCCCTCGCCGACACAAATAAAGACTTCAGGCACTCTAAAGAGAATGCAGATGCCCTACAGATCATGGCCGATGTCTACAGCCTGGAGAAACTGGAGGAGGGTTCAAACATCTCCCATAGTCTACAGGGACTCTCTCTTTCTCTTTCTGTCTGGATGGAGAGGTCTTCTTCGTATGAAAGATGTGCAAGACTGAAGAAAAATCTTTGTGAAAGCAAGATTGAACATGCTTCAAGTCTGAAAAAAACAGACAGGCAGCAGCATTTCTGTGGGCAAATGACATTCCACTGGTTTTGGAGGGAAAGTCACAACTTCAAGGAGGTATGCTACAATCTACCAAGATCACTTATCTTCTGGATGACTAGTTTCACACCGGATCTTTCTATGATTTCACTTTTGTTGCTTTATTGTTTGTCATTCCATCTTTTGAAGTTCAAAGCAGTTTGTCACTCAAAATACGACAGTTATAATTTCTTTCTCCTGTAGTTGATGCCTGACTTTTTACATCTATCCTTGTTATTTAGATTTTACAAAGCAAGCGTTTGTTTTGAAATGCATTGCATTTATTGTCAGGACACTGAAAATGGTTGCCTACCTAACATTTGAAGTGTATTTTGAGTGAGCTATGTCTTTAAACCTGGAGTTCACAGTGTTTTAGAATAAGAGTTGTGTTACCATAACCAAACCTATTTTTCCCTGCTGTGTTGATTTAGAGATTCAGAGCCTGGTCTTTGCTTTAGCCCTGAGAGTTGGTGTAGACCTGCAAGCTGGAGATAGCTCCTCCTTGGGGGAGTTGAGGTGTTTAAGGTGCTTTGTGTAAACCTAGACTGTTACATGCACTGATCCACCGATGGACATCAATTTATCATGAAGATCACAGCTTGGACAGCACATTGCTTAATTTACACACACATTCTGAACACACACAAACACACACACACACACCCACACAAACACACACTCACAAACTGACAAACACACACAAACCCATCTGCTGGTTGTTTCTCCATCAACGTGTTTTGCGATTGTTTGGACTAGAGTACTAATGAACAGGATTTACTGCCCATCACTGTAAATAATATCCAGATATATTTTCTTTTCATGTAAATGTGCTTTGTTAGGTTCTTAACATTTTAGGATTAGTTTTTCGGGTTTTCTTGCTGATCTTTGAATACTTTCCGCAAATCTTCATGTGTTTACAGTGAGTGCATACCATCCAATTGACATTTATCTCCACTTCTTTATTGTGTTACCATGGGAGTGTTTGAATACCTATCAAATACTTCCTCCCTTCCTTTGAATTCACTGAACTAACCTCAAAAAAGGAAATTAGGAAGAAAGGATGCATTCTGTGAATAATGGAACGGGGCCCACATATTTGTTTTTGTTTTATTTATTCTTCTCTTGCTGGAACATCCTTGTTTGTTTTCCAGGGAATATTCAAACAGTATCGCCGGCCGGCCAATCCTGTTTTATATTTTTCGGGAACCAATCACACAAATGTTCTCTCTCTCATCTGTCGCTAAGATTGTGAATGACTGAACATAAAGGCGGAGCAACGGTTCCTGTTTTTACAATGCTGCGTGGACTCTTTACTGCTCCGAGGGCCGAGGGGGGTTTCAATCTAAAAGGGAGGGGGGGAGGGGGGGGGGGGGGGAGGGGGGGGAGGGGGGGAGGGGAGGGGGGGCTCTCCCCTCCTCACATCTCCTCTCATCAGGTATCCTTTCCTCTTCACCTCTTTTTAATCATCCCCTCCTCTCTTCTCTAATACACTCCTTATCTCCCCTCTTATTTTCTTCTCTTTTCCTTTACTCCTTTCCTCTCTTCCTCTGCCACGCCCTGAGTGTGAGAGGTACGGTATGCCCCAGAGAAAAAAGAATCTGACATTAAACCTGTTCGACACTGACAGCCTGGGGGAGGATTCAGAGTGCAGAGAAAGGTTGAGGTTTGTGTCAGCAACACAGGGTGTTTTTGTAAATGTGTATCTTAGTAGCTGTTGGTAGGTAGGTTTAATGTGACTTCCCCAAAAAGTCGAGTTGGAGCCCAGGTTTTTATTTAAATTTGTTTTAACTGATTGGTTTCAACCAATTGTTCATGTTATATCTGAAGACACTGAATCCTGCTTCTCCACATTCCCCATCGAAACTCTCCTGTCTGAACCTGATTCAGCCCTTTCCCCCTTCGCCCTGTGTCACTGACTCCTCCCAGCCACACTCCATTTATCAGTCAAATGAACCCCTTGTATGAAGATCCCTGCACAGCGCATCCTGGTTAACCTGATCCTCTCCTAGAGGACAACACACACACACACAGACTTCCATTTGAATTACATTCATCGCAATGCAAGTCACAGTGCTTTTGAAAGCCCCGAATATGAAACCAGAATTGTCAAATGAAGAGCCTGTTTGTCGACAATTTGCAGTATCAATTTTAAGCTGATTTTGGGCTTTAGGAGGTGTGATATTGAACTCGTTCAATTGTTGTCACAGTTTTCTGAGACTGTTTCAACTGGTTTGTCTATAACGCTAGCACCAGAAACCTTCCGCCAATGACCAGTCCATCCAGTTCATTTGTCTTGAGTCAACAACAATGCCTTACATTGTGTACACTGTTAGTCAGGTTAGTTAGATAGGCCTACTTGAAACAGTGGTGCTGCTGTGACATCATACTGTACTTAAGTGCAAAAACAAGTCAATAAAGTTTTAACCATTTGACCAGTGTCAGTGATTAAAAAAGATAATGTCATTATTGTTTTCGAGAGCACTGGGCTCTTCCTGGTGTGTCAGGTGACCCAATGGAAATCTGAGGCGAGAAGGTGTGAAATCCTATCTTCTCAATACCACGTAAAGTTCTCACTGATGACCACGGGGCAACAGGTGAGGTGTTGCTCTTCGATGGAAGATGATACTCTCTGTACCATATTTGCATACCAATCCTTTACTGACCACAACAGACTCATTGTCCCTTCGGCTTGTGATTAGTCAAAAGCTTGGTCGTATGTGTAAGTTGCGCCATGTTAAACTCAAAAGACCCTATGCTATCCCTTACTGTCAGATATTCGGTACTGGGTGGCATTGGCATACACGGATGTTCATCTAATCTTCAAGTAAACACTGTCAGGAAGTAGGTGTGTTCGGATGTGTGATGACATCATGTTTTGAAGTTCACCTGGCAGAATTTGACTTTGGGTGTCACGTCGCGTTCATACATTGGTGTGAACACAGCCAGTGTGGATAGCCTTGAGTCACAAATGAGAACTTTCCGGTTTTCTCTCGTGTGTCACTCAACTGGAAGAGTGAGATCGGGACGGGAGAGGGGGTTGGAAAGGAGAACGAAGTGGAGAGGGGGTTGGCGATAAGAAGGGAGGGGGTTGGGAAAGAGAGCATAGGAAGTTTCTATCTTACAAACCAGCTTTTCTGTAGACCAAGCCTGTTATTACTATACCCTGTAATCATGCAGTGTGTCCGTGTGTCTGTCAGTCTTGTATCCGTGTGCTTTTGGAATAGTTAGATTAAAGAATTAGATAACCTGCTGGTACAAGCCCTATCTATTCTCTATTGACACTGTTTTCTTGAATATCAAAATGATCGTTCTACTTATTAAGTACACAACCTAAAAGGTTTGTGTCTGTGTTGACAAGTAGTACGTGTGCAGACACCTTCTCTGTCAGGCCCAGCCAGGCAAATGTATGTACATGCTGCCACCAGGAAGACTAAGGCACTGGATATTCATTCATTCAACGTCGAACAACGTTCTCTGTTGAGGCCTAATCCAAACAACCTGCATGTAGGTTTTTTGGCTTGGATAATCGAGCCACAGACATAGAGATTCCTGGCATCATTCTATGATGTTGTAACAGAAGTAGCCTCTGGCTTTCACACACAGCAGAGAGTATCTGACTACAAACCGATATAGTTTAGCTAACCCAGTAACCATTTCACACAGAAGGTACACAGGTAAACTGGTCAACACTGGCACGTTCAGTATCCTAAACCTACTCAACCTCCTCTTTCACCTGGTCATCCGAATGCAGGACAAATCCATGCTGTCAAAATGATTCAGAGAACAAGTCTGTAACGGTGTTGTTAATGATTAAGACACTTTAAATGAGTCAATAGCTCTCCCAGAAATCTGATATGTTGTAATAAAGTCAGTGATTCATTGCGAGACAAACAAGCAGTTGTTCGCGTGCAAAATAGCCTTCCACAAATTGTGAGGGAGGGTGTGTGTGAAAAGTGAGTTGCCTATTCAGGAACGTAAGGTTAGGGCACAGGATTGGACTTGCAATGACAGCAATTACACAGGAATGTACTATAGGTTGTCTCTCTCACACTCACACATGGCCCAAGTAGCTTGCTGCCAGGTATGTGGACAGCCAATGGTAGCAACAGGAGGTCAGGTCACATGCTGGGGGTAGGATCAGAGACGTAGTCCTTTCCACAGAAACAAGGACATAAGACAAAAGTTTTACTTTACAAGTAACTTTTACAAGTAACTATAAAGTACAACAGTAACTTGAAAAGGAACAACTCAAATTCTACTGTCAGATTGGGTTAGTCCGATGTGTGTGTGGGGGGAGGGGAGGGGGCGCTAGTGAGAACATAGTCTAGTAGCCCCTCTACTGTGCCCTGTGTATTATCCTGAGCTTAATGGCTGGCAGTGCCAACTTGTCACCAGCTGGCTCTAACCTAGCACACCCTGGCACTTTAAGGCCAACAGCACATCCTGCCTGAGGACTCCTGCTCAGTCAACATCATCATGTGAGATCATCCTCACACAAAATAAATGGCACTTATCTGCCATGTGCACCCAAAACTCTGAACCAGCATTTGGACCAGAGGCCCAGATCTTAACTGGGATCCAGCCCTACACCAAATCCTCAGACCTAAACCTAGTCCTCACAATTGGCCTCTGCCATTCTCAGGACTAGTCGTAGCTCAAATAATGAAATAAACCTGTTGGACGAGTTTAACCAACAAAAAATCTTAAAAAATAGGTATTGTCAGTTAGTCAAAATCTCACACTGTTTCCAACTAACTTCTTATATTCTCAATAGTCACTTCTGGGAGGTAGAAAAAATCAGCTGGCAAATTCACAAATACACAGAGCAGTGCAATGCAGACAAGCAGTAAGCGCTTACAGTTTTATATTATGTTACAAACAAGGGATTCTTGACAGAGAGGATTTGCGTGTTGGCGATTTACATGTTTGGAGATGGAGTTTGATCCGGCTAGACTGGATGGATCAGGTGGCACTACCAGCTCCCTTCTTCCACTATATCTGTTGACCAGCAGGCCAGACTTGATAACCAGTCCAAAATAATACTCACCTTCATACATGCTGATTCAATAAACTTACTTTCTTGGGATCCTTATCTTCAGAAACAGCACACACAGCTCAGAAATGAAGGTGATATTGTAGTTGGAAATGGGGGATTGCATGGATAGATTATACTATTGAAAATCCCATTCCAAACCTCTGCAATAGAGGTTTGGAATAGAGAGCACATAGCACAATCGTTAACTACAATCTCACATGAATTTAAAAGTGTGAGAGCAGTAAAACTATAACAAATGTACCTACAGACTAACCCATGACATGCATTAGATTATATTGCTTACGTGTTTCAATTTGTGCGATAGGCCCACTCATGATGTATTATAACGTTTTAATTTTTTATTTTGATGGCACAGTTCATAGATTAGAAACCACCATCCACATCATCAACCACAATCACCTATACTCTCTGAAAAGCAATGTTGCAAGATGGCCCTGAGCACTGGACCGTGTTATAACAACAACCATTTGATATTGCTCCTCAGGAAGACATGCACCTGGCCACAGGAAGTACTCTTGCAGAACAGACATAACCACAAGCCACAGAGGCAGCTATGTCTTGAGTCGAACAAAGTTACAGTATGTCTCTGTTGGGGATTCTCTGTCGTGTTTGATCAGCAGCTCAGTTCAAAACACACAAGGAAATTCATTTGTTTTCTGAGGTACTACTGTTTACAGTGGATTGGGTATTGTATGTATTGTCCTATCATTCATGGATGGAATTCAGGATATTCGCTTCCCTGAGTACCGTTGCCTCCCCCTGACTTCTTCCTGTGCACCAGCTCAGACGGTGTGTGTGGGAAACACTGTTGTGCTGAACCCCCTTCTGGGCTGACACAGCTGAGTTGGGCCATTGGCTGGCTGCATCAGATTGTCAAGGCAGCATTAAGACTTCCTATCTGGCATGCTCCAAAAAGAGATCACCGAGTGGAAAACGACAAGGAGAAGAGATAAAGCAGAAAATGATATCATGAGACTGAACCAAGTTTTCAGCTGTTTCTCAGGAACTGAACTTTTCGAGGAAGGCTATTCCCTTCGATTTTAATTGTTTCCCACGTTTTATATTTTTGAAAAATGCCTGGTAAAAGGTTGGGTGGGCAAAAGTGAGCGTCATAGGCTGCACACATCGGAAACTGAAAAGGAGTATATTCCAGTCAGAACCACTCCCCTCTATGCACCTTACAAAATGCTTCTGATTCATTTTTTCAACCCCAGCAGTTGCACAACTGAGCTAAATATACATCTCGTCTATATCTCGTCATTTTGTTTCTGTATCTTTTACTGTCACCTCCCTAAATGACATCATGTGGTTGAGTTGACACCTCACTTCCTCACTGTCACATGTATGGTGATGTCCACAGAACATACTTGATTTAGTTGTACACAATATATCTCTACAAAACTGTTTTAATGTAAAACAATGTAAGGACACAAAAAGTGTGTTCAAGTGTATGTGTGCTTATGTGTTCTCTCTCTTTCACACACACACACACACATACACACACACACACAAACACACAAACACACAAACACACACACAACACTCTTAACCAGAAATAGGATAGGCTTGTCTCTATGTATGAGCATTTTGTGTTTTCGACTCAACTTTGGAATGAATGAATCAATCCAATTGCGGGAAAGGGAGGGATCCTGTGAGCTACAGGTCCCAATGATACTAGAGCGCCCTCTAGGGGTTTAGAAGGCACTACACCCATCAAACCTTGGTGCAACTGTAGAGAAGACCATAGAGAAGAATGTTTTTTGTTTAAATATGTGGGGTTGTTAAGGATAGTAGAAGACCTTTTATTTAACAGATGGTGATAAGATAATTAAAGTAGGTGCAACTGGTTTCAAAGTGGATTATTTGTAATTAGTGTGCATTGTGTGCATTGTGCAATCTCACACTCCCAGTGAGTCAGAGGGAAACGTTTGTGCTGCATCATCTGTATGTCCCGTCACACCTGTCTATGCTAACTACATCTATGGCAATCACTTGGTAATGTGTCACACTTCAAAATAGAACTTCCCGTATCCTGCTTCACTATTGCTCCCAGATGACTAACAGACCACTGGAGAATGTCATGTTCAGATGCACAGAGACTTCTGCTGTTGTGAATGTTTTAGATCTGACGTGAGAAAAATACTTTGTTTAAAAAACAAAGTATTCATTTCCATCAAAAGTAAATAGGATGTTAAGAACACCCATTTACCATCATAACAATTGCAAACTTATAAAAACACATCCATAGATAGACCATGATAACCAGTGATAGATCATGATAACCAGTGATAGATCTTGATAACCAGTGATAGACCATGATAACCAGTGTTTGCAGCTTGTGTACAGATTTTTTTGCACTTGAGTTCACATGCAGGAAATAGCCAGGACTGTTTAAGGTACTGAAGGGGTTAAAAGGACAATCCTCTTAAATGAGTCAGATAACAGTAAAAAAGTTGGTTCATGCAGCCATGTTTCATAGACATACTGTTGGAGCCTGTTAACTATTTATCAGGTTCACTGGACCTGATAGGAAAGTTATTTTCTGTGTAGTTTTACCTGACAACAGCTTAGATGATTAAAAACAGTGTGAAGAGGGCCATACTTCTCCATATTATTATTTATGTAGCAAAAAGAGTTTTTCTAATCTCCAAAACAAATCATGAAAAATCCCCCACAAACACCAAGAAGCATTTTCTTTTAGTGAATGATGGGCGGGATAACTGACTTAACCTCTGTAACCCCACTGCACATTTCTGATCACTACTTTATCCAATTATCTGTCTCTCTACCTCCAACTCCTCCTACCTCCCCTCCCCTCGTAACTTTCCGGAGCAATCTCCGCTCCCTATCCCCCTCCCATTTCTCCTCTGTTGTAACATCCTCCCTCCCTCCCATTGATGAGTTTTCGTCCCACCCCACTGACACTGACACCAAACACCCTGTTAACCACCTTAACTGCATCACTTGACTCTCTATGTCCCCTATCAACCAGGCCTGCACGATCTTCTCCCTCCTGCCTGTGGCTTACGGATGTTATTCGTGAAGAACGGTCCACCCTTCGGCCAGCTGAGAGGAGATGGCGAAAGTCCAAAGACGGTCTGGACCTTGATAAGTATCACTCCCTCCTTAAATCCTTGTCTTCTCACATAACTGGTGCTAAAACCCACTACTTTCTGAACAAAATGAACTCTGCTTCAAACCCCCACAAACTTTTCTCTACCTTCTCCACCCTTCTTAACCCACCTCCCCCACCCTCACCCCCTCCTCTCCACCCTGACAGCAAAAAAGTCGCCGACTTTAGCAGTCGGTTCCCTAAACCCACCTTTCCTACCCTATCTCTCCCCTGTCCGAGGCAGAGCTCTCTGACCTCATTCTCTCTCATCGCCCCACCTCCTGTCCCCTTGATCCTGTCCCCTCCCCTCTCTTTCAAACCATCTACCCCTCCATCATAACTTTTCTTCTCCATGTCCTAAACTCTTCTCTTACCTCCGGCACCTTCCCCTCTGCCAAGGCCAGAGTTACTCCTCTACTCAAAAAAACCTCCCTTAACCCTGCCGTCCTCGAGAACTACAGACCAGTATCACTGTTACCCTTCTTTTCAAAAACAATTGAACGTGCAGTATCTAACCAACTGTCAAACTTTCTCTCTCAGAACAACCTGCTGGACCCCAACCAATCGGGCTTCAAGACTGGCCACTCCACAGAGACTGCCCTCCAGTCTGCCCTTCAAGGTCATCCGTCATCATTCTGCTGGACCTTTTTGCAGCGTTTGATACGGTTAACCATCAGATCCTGCTCTCCAGACGGGAGATGGGCATCACTGGCACTCTACTCCAGTGGATCTCATCCTACCTGTCGGGAAGATCCTACCAGATCTCCTGGGGAGGCAAACTGTCAGACCCTCGCCAGCTCTCCACTGGTGTCCGACAGGGCTCCGTCCTTGGACCCCACCTCTTTTCTCTGTACACCAACTCACTGCACCCGACTACATCAACTCTCTCCTGCAGCCTTACACCCCCACCCGCTTCAGACAACCGCCTAATGGTCCCATCGCTCAAGACCGCCTGGTCCCAACACAAGCTCTTCTCCTGCCTGGCCCCCCAGTGGTGGAATCAACTTCCCACCTCCATCAGAGACACAGACTGTCGCTTCACATTCAAGAAAAGGCTCAAGATGCACTTGTTCCGGGAGAACAACGGTACTTAGGAATGGTTTGCTGGACCCAATGCTAGTTTCCTCAAGGATCACAATGACTCTTGCATAGAGACTTGTTGCTCTTGTTGGTTAGTAGTAACTGATTTAAACGGTTGTACTTGCTGTGAAATATTTTATTTTATCGTATTTTTTACGGTTGCTTGCTTTTCTACAGGTACACTTGCACTTATAGCGATTCATGTTGTTTAATTGTAACTTGCTTAACTACATGCTCTTATGGTTCTTTCCTTTGGCACTTATTATTGGTTGTTCACAATATGTGCTTCATGTTTTGGCTACCCGCAATGTTTTGGGGCTATCTTGTTGTTATTATCAGTGACCTATGCACTTTGTAAAGCTCTCTCTTGGAAGTCGCTTTGGATAAAAGCGTCTGCTATATGAATACATGTAAATGTAAGATAAGGCCAATTACGGACTGATCATCTATCCAATTGCCCATTCCCATGTAAAAACACTGTCATTTACGTGTGGGTTATTTGTATAGTGTAAAATTTGACCTAATAAAAGGCTATGAGTGATGAGGGTTCAAACTAACCATGGGACATTCTGTTATAGACATCTTCAGTTCACTCTGCATAACAGAAAGAAATGCGCAGTATTCGACCACGTATTAAATGAAAGCGTGTCTTCGTATATGTACAGAGGTCACAAGGTTATTTTCCTCTGTCTCCCAGAAGTGACATTTTGGGTCCTCCCCTGTTCGTGCGTCTGTCGAAGTGTCATCCTAGTCTAACTTGCGCAACATTTAGGCTACCGTGAGCGTGGGTTACATGTTTGGGGTAGTAGAGTTCCCCTAACCGATAAACTAAAATTTGCATTCTGCTGAATCAAGTCAAATGCGCCTTTCCACACAAGGAGGCACGTTGTATTGTAGATACTAGAATGTCGACTAATGCGGAATCAACCCTGTCCGACGGAATGTATTCCAAACTTATTGACAATGAGCGTTCCTATTTAGACGAGTCTGATGCGAGCGGTCCAGATGTTCAACACAATTCAGGTAAGACGTATTAACTACCATTGTTGTTGATCGTTTAAAATATGTTTATCGCGACTGTAATTAAACACTCGATGTGACGCATAATCTTGGTTATGATGAACTATCTCAACTATAGAATAAAGATTATGGAAGAAAAGATGTGCATGGCAATGCAAATGCAATTAACAACTGTAGGATTTCAGAATAACAATTCAAAATGTTCCTTATCAACTGCTTTCACAATTTCACGATTGTACAATAATAATTCCTTAAAGTTGACTTCTCGCCCCCCCCTGCTAAAACACGATGCTTTAAATAATGTTTTGCATCAATTGGAGGGATTATTTGCGCAAAACTGGCAACCCCTAGATTGCGTGACAGACTTTAGACTAGATTGGCCGCACCCCTTTCACATAAAGTAAGAGAACCTGGTTCAAACGTTCAAATCCATTTGAACCTTAAACCATTGGCATAATCATATTTATACATAAGAAAATTACATAAAACGTGTAGTTTGCAAAAGTTACCTATTGAATAAACAATTGGGAAAATAAAAAGTATATTTCTGTGTAGCAGCCACCCTAGTCATGTGTATTGTCTGAGGGTCAATATGACCCGAGGTAACACAGGGGCAGTCCCTGTGCAGTCTAACCCATGTCTAACCCTGTCAGGATGGAAAAGGTGAGTCGGGTCACTATGTCGTCGCATAGTGACCCAAAGGTAATAGGTGTTAGTATTTCTTAAAACAACAGGAGGATTAACTGACAGATGACATACAGTCTCTCTCACTCCTCATTTCCTCAGTTCCTCATACACAGTTAGAATCACAAATACAGGGTGTCCACTTGCAGGCAGGTCGATTCTGTACTTACCCCACTGTTGGCAGCAGACACCAATCATATTGGTTTCCAGATGTATTCTACTTGTATTGTATTTGGGAGCAGTGTTGTCAGTGTCACCTTGGAGAGGGGCCTCCAGACAGGGGGGCCAGGGGCCCTACAGGTTGGCGTCCTTGTGTCTGGCTGTTCTGTGTGCTGTCCTGCTGATCTCCCTCGTTGCGGTCAGTGCCCACTGTGAGTAGAACCTGTTGTCTCTAAGGTGTGTGTGTGTGTGTTTGCGTGTGTGTGTGTGTGAAATAGAGAGGTGTAAGGTCTTTGTGTGTGTATATGTGAGTCTGTACTTTCTATTATGCGCAATATGTATGTTACTTTGGAAAAGATAGTCTGCTTAAATAAGAAAATTACATTTTCCTGCTTAGACCAATCCCAATTTCCTGTTCCTCACAGCCAGGAACCAGGCCCAAGGTCTGCCTGGCCCACAGGCTGCTCCCCAGAACCAGTCTGAAGGCCAGACCCAGATGCAGACCCAGATGCAGACCCAGTCCGCTGACGTAGCGGCGCTGACGGAATCCCTGGCTAAGCTGCACAAAGAGAGAGACGACTTGCAGAAGGAGAGAGATGACTTGCAGAAGGAGAGAGACGACTTGCAGAAGGAGAGAGATGACTTGCAGAAGGAGAGAGACGAGCTGCTGACCCATACTGGGCCTCAAGCGGTAACACCCGGTATGCAGTGTGTGTGTCTGTGCACTTAAGTGTGAGAGTGTGTCGTGTTATGTTGACAAGAAACTAATTCCCCCATGTGTGTCATATGTGTAGCCACCAAGAGTGCTGCACCCACCATCCCATGTGCTCATCCCTGGATCCAGTTCAACAGCAGCTGCTACTACATCTCATCCTTCAGTGACAGTTGGGAGGATGGTCAGCACTTCTGTCAGGAGATGGATGGACACCTAGCCATCATACACACCCCTGAGGAACAGGTAGGAAGGATGGATGCAGGGAGGAGGAGAAGGCAGGGAAGGAAGGAGAGATAGAAAAACGATAGAGTAGAAAGGGGATAGGAGAGGAGGAGAGGGTGGTGGTCAGGTAGGGGGTCAGATGGCTGAGCAGTTAAAGAGTTGGGCTATTAATCAGAAGGTTGCCGGTTCGATTCCTGGCCATGACAAATCACGTTGTGTCCTTGGGCAAGGCACTTCACCCTACTTGCCTCGGGGAGAATGTCCGTGTACTTACTACTACTACTTACTGTAGGTCGCTCTGGATAAGATTGTCTGCTAAATGACTAAATGTATGTACATGTCATCACAGCACAGTTCCCCTTCTGGCAAAGGGGGTGGAGGGAAAGGACAGAGTAAGGGTGGAGGGATGGATGGAGGAGAACTACTGTGTACTTGATCCACGGAACTTCTGTGTTTTGTGTCCAGACATTTGTGTGGGACCAGCTGCCTCGGGGTCACTGGAATGCCTACTGGTTTGGGCTCAGTGATGAGTCCACCGAAGATGACTGGGTCTGGGTGGATGGAACCAAGCTGGTTGGAGGGTACAGTTCACCTGTTGTACAAGTACCTAGAAACATACTAAAGTGGCTTTATTAGACCTTTTAGAATTGTGACGGATTCTATGTCAAAACAAATGGGCTGTGACTCTTGGCAAAGGAGAAATATGGGATTATGGAGTGTGACAGGCAGTCTGCTGCTTTTCTCTTCTCACTTTTCATCCTTCTCTTTCTCCCGCTCTCGTTCTCCCCCCTCGACCTTTGAGAACGGGTGTTTTTGGAGGGGTGCTCTTTGTGGACTGGGGACAGGAAGCTCCCCTTTGCTCCAGTTACTAGTAGAGGCTGAGTAAACAATGCCACCAGCCCTGGGTGCTCACCACTGGTCACGCTGGCTCCTCTCTTTCTGCTGTGTCATCATATTCCCCCTAATCTTCACATGATTTATCTTCCTGTTTCTAGGATTGTTTTTCTTATGGTTTCTTGAAGTGGTTGTATATTTACTCATCTCCCCCCCCCCTTAATCCTTTCTTCACCCCCCCTCCAAATCTTTCTCATCTTCTTCTTTTTCTTATTCTTTTTCTTCTCCTGTTTATACATTGTACTTCCTACTTCAATCTGATCAACCATACACACCCCAAATGTGTGTGTGTGTGCTTGCGTGTGAAGTGTGTGTGGTTGTCTGTCTGCGCTTGACCGCTGAAGCAACAAGCCAAGCTCATTCTGAGAACTATTTTCTCTCGCCTTCTTTGTAGTTTCTGGGAAGAGGGCGAGCCTAACAACCACATCAACGAGGACTGCGGCTACATTGTGAAGACACAGGTGCTGGAGCGCAAGGCCATCAGGAGCTGGTACGACGCCCCCTGCTCCATGCACTGGCCTTTCATCTGCGAGAAAGAGATGGGAGCACCCCAGTAGACAAAACAAGGGCAACATAACTTGAGGTTGTCCCTCTGTCATAAGATAGTTTGATGATAGATTCCATAAAAGATTATAGATAGGTATAGGTACTTATAGGGCTTTAATTTTGTTGTGTAATACTTCTACAGTGTTTTATAGTTTTTCTTTTGTGTGTGTGTGAGGCTTTAACCACTATCTTTCTTAATGGGAATTTTCTCTATTGAAGATGTATCCATTTATCAAGTTGGGGTTTTGTTACAATCTAAAAAGCCTCCTCCTGTCAAATGACTTGTAATGTTTCAAGTTAAATAACTCAGTAATGGCTGTAAATTAGACATGTAAATGCACTCGGCCCAAACGTTGTAACAAACCTTGCAAAAACCCAACCGACGTGTTAGTTTTCAACCTCTAGGTGGCAGTGTTCATTCAAGGGATGAGACACACTGGCCTTTCAACACACACACACCACCATACTCATGTTGTATTCCAGACACAAATGTGTATGCCAAATGCAATATGCCAAATATACCACAATGTCCTACTGCATACAGTTGCATTTTGCAGTATACAAGCCAGCGTTCTTTTCTGGCTGTTTTGACCCACAATCCTCAGCTCAGCAGAAGATCCGTCACATCAACTGAGCTACAGACATTACAAAGTAACAACAGCAGAGCTGTGGTTGCCCTCCAACAGTATGTGCATCTCTGGTCTGCTCCACAGTAAAGAAGAGAAATTGCACCAAGCATTTTTCTACAAACTGTAACATACGTACGTGTGAGCAAGGGGACAAAGTCCTTGCACAATGTGATGACAAAGTAGTATGTACCAATTGAATGCACAACGCATGCAACAACGTCTTTACCTGACCACCTAACTGAAAATATCTACCAGAACAAGTAAAAAGAAAAAAAAGGGAATGCATCCTTTCAAGTGACAGAACACAACTCTTGTGTTAACTAATAATAACATGAAAACAGCTATAGACTAAGCATGCTACACCGGCTAAACACAGCAGGCCAGGGTCTGTGCTCACCCTCCTGATCATTGTTGGGTCATGCATATGTAAGACATGGGATTTGAACAACCATATTTTCATTTGGGAACCCAAACATTTTCCAAAGATCTGTACCTTTTCAACAAGGAATTTGTGGAGTTCTGGGTGCAGATAATGCCTTTTTTCAAGTCACAAAGCCAGGCCTCTCTGCACACATTCTTGTACCCTTAGTCTATAAGCCTACATCCACTTGGCCAATCTTCCAGTCGGGGCTCCTGCTCTCACCCCCTGACGTAGGTTTAAGTGGGATGGCTTTCTTCATCTCCCCTGCAGCGCAAGCCTGCCTACTGTGGGGTCAAAGGTGAGCGGTTTGTTTAGCTGTGTGACACTGCCCCCCTCTTTGAGCCTGTTACAGGAGCCATCAGGAAGCTCACTAGTCTGCTTCTGTCATTCTCAGTTAGTCAGGATTAGGGTAGGAATGGGAGAGAAAGAGGGAGGGTGAGGGAGAGAGAGAGACTGAGACACCTACAGAAAGTGTGGAGGGAGGGAGGTATAGAGTGACGTTAGTGAAGAGTATGAGGCAAGTAAAGAGAGAGACTATACTACAGTATTGTTGCTTTGAAAATATTTTAAATGTTTCTTTACATAAAATGAAATCTAAATAAAAGTGCATTTTATGAAAATTAAAAGAGAATAATTGTCAGCCTGATGATTAAAAGAGAATAATTGTGGGACAAATAGATGCGGAGGTAAAAAAAAAAGAGAGAGATGTGGAGCATAATTGGTCAAAACATGTTTCCTTTTACCAAGACTTATTAGCCAGCTCTCTATGTATAGTTTGGTGCTATTAAGTTTAAATACCATATGTAATTAGCTTTTCTCATATCTGGTATTCTGGTATTTTAGCAGATGTGCACTACACTGAAGTGGTCACAGTAAAGGTATAACAAGTGTCCCCCCTAGTGGCACTCTAATGTGACAACCTGGATGATCAGAGGGTGGATCAGAGGTGTGTGTGAGTGTTTGTGTGTGCACCGTGTAAATCTGGATGTAATACCACTACGAGTCTACAAACTATCAACTGCAGCAGGTCATCTATTGCCAAACTCACTATATGCAGCTCCAGTGGAAGGATTAACCTGATCTCTAACCAGAAGTAAGGTGACCTCATACACTAGTAGCTGGAGGCATATCAAATAAACTCTGTAACTCATGTTGTTTGGTGTTATTTTTTTCGGATGAAAAATAAATACAAAGTCAGGTAAAACAGATTCTAACACATCTGATAGATTAGGGCAATATTAAATTCCTCAGTTCTGCAATGTTTGTGCTTTTTTCTGAGACTTTGAGATCTTGTCACAATGCCTTGGCCTCATGGATAGAGTGACCGGTTTACCTCATCTTTCACTGGGTGTTTTGTTTAATTGTTGTCATCAGGCACATTGGCTATTAGGTGTCACTGCTTGACCAGACAGACTTCAGCATTCCCAGAAACCCCAAACTAATCTTCTGTAACGGCTAGACTCGTGCCCGTGCATCAGGTGTTAATTGTTGTGACGTACCTACGTTGAGCTAACATCCCTCCCACTGAACTCATAGACAGTCTGCATGTCTTCAATGCAGAAGGATACTATTAAGACGCACAGATGCAGTAACTGTAACCACACGTGCACACTATCCATCCTGATCTTTAACCCCGCCCAGATCTCTCCCTCTCCCTTTCTGAGCATCAACCTAGCTGCACTGTCAGAGTGAAGATGGCCAGAGGGAGGTGACTATGCCCACCCGTCTGACGGAGGGGGCGGCCCCCTCTGTCCTCTCCTTTCTACATATCCACATCTCCACCCTTAGATCTCGGTGCGTTCATCGCTCTCCATCTCTGTTTGTCCACATCTGTTTTTCCATTTTCCTGTGTTCTCTCTCTCTCTCTCTCTCTCTCTCTCTCTCTCTCTCTCTCTCTCTCTCTCTCTCTCTCTCTCTCTCTCTCTCTCTCTCTCTCTCTCTCTCTCTCTCTCTCTCTCTCTCTCTCTGCCATGACGCACGTTCGGCCTGGTATGCTCTAATTCCATAACAAGATTGCAGATTCACCGGACATCCCATCAGATCCTGATTAACTGGGCTCAACTCATTAGCTCTGACAAACTCACAAATTCAACCCCCTCAACCTTAACCCCTCTGGTCCAGCTCGTTTGCAGCCACACCCTGTAAAATTCACCGACCCCCTTTTCCCCACCAACCTCCCTTCCCTCACTCCCCTCCCTCACCCCCTCCCTCACCAGCCAGCCAGTCAGCCTATACCAGCTGGGCCCCTAATTCTTTACATCAGAAAACAAAAATCCTGGCCCTTAGTCAAGTGGCAGATGTCCAGTAAGAATGATTAATCTATAGGTGACTGACAGCAAAGAGCTGATGCCATGATACTACCCATTAGGGGATTCTATTGGACTGGATAAGTGAACACTGCCTGAACATAGAGAATAGCAATCACTGGTATTAGCATTGAAGTAGGAAAATCGAATAAATGGTCGTTGGTGCACATTTCAACAAAGAATATTCTAGTGTTATGAATGCACTATTTTTCACAATGCACTATGTTACGAACACCTTCATGTGTTCTGTTCTCTCCAGGTTTTCACCTCCACCTGTCCATTGCTCCCTAGGTCTCTGAGTATTTCACCTGCTCCTGTCTTCCGACCTCATAACCTGATTTTCTTTTCCAATCGGTTTACCTATCTCCTCTCACCATACTCATTCCCATTCTCTCTGTCTCTCTCCCCCCTCTCTCTGTCCCTTTCTCTCTCGTTCTCTCTCTCTCTCCTTCCCAGTCTCTATTTCCATCTACGGGCTTATCTCTTCATCCTTGATCTCCTTCATCCCCTCCAATCCTCATCTGTTGCTCACTGGAGGCAGGGAGAGAGAAAGAGAGAGTTTTTCACAGGTAAACTGCCACCAGTCTTTTGGAGGGAGCGTCAGATGAGAGAGAGAGAGCGAGAAGGATAGCAGGACAGTCTGGGACTGAGGAGAGGAAAGCCGAGTGTCACAGGAACAAGCTGAGACGGAGGTACAGAGAGAGTGACTGCTGCCAAGCAGAAAGGAGCAAAACAGGACCACATATTTTGTGGAAAGGTGAGTGATTTTTGACACTTTGGCAGTCGTGGTCCTTCCAGCCTTTTTGTCCTATAGGATACCACTGCAATGGAACTAACAAATCACTGAGGAACACCACCTAGGACAACTTTGGAGAAACACCTCTGGAGATGGATACACACATGGCCAACCCTCCGATCACAGATCATCAGTCCCTGGAGAGCCAGTCTTTTACCAGGAAGACAAATTGTAGTAGTCACTAGAGGCAGAGAGACAGAAAGAGAGCTTTTAACAGGATAACCAGTCACCAGTCTGCCACCAATGTGTAGGCTGCAGTATGCTCTAAACTGAATGTGGCTGTGGGACAAACACATACAAAGTTTTCGGTATTACTGTGGTGTGCAAGGAGTCCCATTATAAAGGTGACAGGGGTAAGGAAATGGGTGCAGGGCCTTACTCTGCATCTTATGTTGAGTTCAGCAGGCTATCAGATACAATTACATGGATCTGACATGCATCTGACCATGGTGCATACTGCAAAGCTTGTTCAGGGAGGACGTGAAAGAAGAGGGGTGAATTAGTGGAATGCCACCAGAACAAGATGGCTACTAAATTGAAATGCTCATCCCAACTGATGTTCAATGTTTATTGAGGCAGCTTTTTATGGACAGGTTTGTTTTGGACTGACACACACTAGTGTCCTCTTTGCATTTGCATTCAGACTAAGCTATAGGCCATACCCTAACAAACCAAAATAATGCTGGGTTAGAATGACTGTCCAAGTCGACTGTCCGAGTTGACTGTCCATAGAAGAGGAAAAAGAGAATCTGCAACTCAAATCAGCCCAATTCTTTTTCCTTCATCCTTGTGGCATTCTTTGTTTTACTGAAGAAAAAGTTTCTAATGTGTCACATTAGAAAAATGGACCAAACACAGCTCTCAGAGCTGCACGTTACATTACTCGGCTCTTAAAGGGAGCCTCGATGATCAACATTCAAAATACATGTATTTCGTTTGTACAGTTATGTCTTGACATTGACTGCAAATTATTAACGCACATTCTTACATTATGGTCTTACTCCTGCGTTGTTGCCCCTCCCTTTATGTCCTTTCTGATCCTGAGAGTAAAGAGTAGTCAGTAATCGGATGACGGGAGATTGGACTGGCAAAGCTTCCTTTAAGATGGCCTGCAGGGACTTAGACCTGCCCTCGCCCTCTATTCCTCACAGCTCACCTTTCCTCTCGTCCTGTAGCACAGACCAAGCACCACCAGCAGAGCAAAAGGCACACTCATCCCTCGGTTCCAAGCTACTTGTCTTCCTTAGCTTGTGGGAAGGGGTTTCATTCACTCCTTGTACAAGTTGATGAGTTGGCTTGTATTGAGTGATGTGTCCGTGTTGCTACACTGTCTACAAAGTCATGCTACACTGCTAATTAGTCTTCAATCAGTCTTCATAACGTTCTTAGTTTGGGGTATTAGGAACCTTCACGCACACAGAAGACTACTTCAAACATTACGTGTACAGTTGTCCTTATGGAAACCAATTCAAATTTTACAATCAAACCCATTTTGGAATTGGATTTGAAGAGAACTAAGAGAGCAGTTTATGTAGATGTAAAAGTCCTTGAGCCTGTAGCTTGAGCAGGATGCAGCTTATTATGCCTGTATAAGACTAGTGGGTCCGGTGGCTGTGGGGATTATACCTGTGTGTTACTGCAGGCCCCGGCTTGCCTGACCAAGGAAGGAGGTGCTGCTGATGGCCTACTTTGGACATCAAGGTCACCGGAGCAGTGGACCCACAGATAGCTGATCCTGGGCTCATCCTAGTCTTGGGCATGGGCTTCGTATGAAAGTCTGACTTTGCTGAACGATGCTGTGTATAATTGTTATAATCAGTTTTCTTACAAGATGCAAGAAGACTGCAATCAAAAGCACTCAGTGACACAACTTAATTAACTTTCTCGCCCTCTTTCTCTTCTCTGCATCTTGCTCTTTATGTTTGCTAGTGTTTATATACGTCGGTAACCTCCCCTCTCAACCGTTGCCATGGGGGAAATGGAGCAGATGAAAAAGGAGGCCGATGGCCTGAAGACACAGATTGAGGTGAGAACTTCCTGGTGCTGGACACCTTTTCCTCTTCCTGCTTCCTGTCACACTGCATTCCAATGAGTATTTTTCCATCTTGAGTGCAAGTTATAGCTCAGGGGCGTAGCCAGAATAATCTTTTTGGGTAGGCCTAGAAAAATATGTATGGAAATCTTTTCCATTTTTTTTTACTAATTTACTTTGCGATGTGCACCCGGTGCATCATTTTTCTGAGATATTTTCGTTTTTGGGTAGGCCTTAGAACAAATTGTCCCAGGCCTACCTGTGGCTATGCCTCTGTTATAGCTACCCATGTTATTACACGCATCCTATATTTTAACATGATCACACTCATCAGAGGCCTTAACACGTTGTAAGATGTAAGTTATGTTTACTGAGAACATTCCAAACATGTTCTGAACCATTTCTCTCAAAAAATGAGTCTGAATTTATGCCCTACCTGTGTTTCCCCTTCACACCACTAGGCGGGCCGCAAGGCTGCGGCTGACACTGACATGGCCTCTGCAGCCTCTTCCGTGGCAGCTGCTCCCCGGGTCCAACTGAAGACCAGAAAGACATTGAAAGGCCACTTGGCCAAGATCTATGCCATGCACTGGCTGACTGACTCCAGGTGAGTTGGGCACATTAAAGAGTTGTTTTGTTAAAGGGTGTGATGAGGGAAGTGAATCACCCCTCTATATCATTGGTGGAACTTCATTGAGTCAATGGTCACGCAATGGACTGTAATTACATTCACATGAAACACCTAAACTTTAATACACACTCAATGAGCTGGCTGTCTTTTTCCTCTAGGCAAATGGTTAGTGCGTCACAGGATGGCAAATTGCTTATCTGGGATGCTTACAATGGAATGAAGGTAGGAAAAGTTTAGATTGTTTCCCCTTGGTTGATTAATTCGTTTTTGGTTGGTTGGTTGATTATACGGTACATGTAACCATTTTTAAACAACCTTAGATAACAATAAACGTAGATTTATGGACTTACATAGATTAAGTGAAAATGGCCAACAAAGTTGTTCCTTTGTGTTACCAGGTGAATGCGGTACCCCTCAAGTCCTCCTGGGTGATGACCTGCGCATATGCCCCTTCTGGCAACCTAGTGGCCAGTGGAGGACTAGACAACATGTGCACCGTGTACAACATCAAGGCTGCCAGCCCAAAGACCCTCAGAGAGCTGGACGCACACACAGGTAACACAGGCTGGCACAGCACAGGGCTTTCCAGTACATTTACATTTATTCATTTAGCAGATGCTTTTATCCAAAGCGACTTCCAAGAGACAGCTTTACAAAAGTGCATAGATCACTGATCATAACACCGAGATATCCACAAACATTGCGAGTAGCCAAACATGAAGCATACACTGTGAAAAACAGGGAAGGGAAAAGGGAAAAAGTTATAATTAAACAACATGAACCTCAAAAAAGTGCAGGAGTTTACCTGTAGAAAAGCAAGCAAGAGTTATAAATCAGTTACAGCTAACCAACAGGAGCAACAAGTCTCTAAGTAAGAGTCATTGTGATCCTGGAAAAAACTAACATCAGGTCCAGAAAATCTTTCCTAGGTGGCGTTGTATTCCAGTAGGCTACTGGAATACAACGGGCTACCATATACAGCATACACAGGTAGCACAGGCTAGCACAGCACAGGGCTTTCCAGGCTATAATATACAGCATACACAGGCAACACAGGCTAGCCCAGGACCATAAAGGTTAGTCCAGTATGCTACAGTACATCGCGTTATCCCTAATAGATATGATATTGTGGAATTGTTACTTTGTTGTACCAGAAAATGTGATCTTATTAAAAAACATTGGTTGTCAATAACGGGGTAATCATTGGAGATCATGAAAGCCTGTATGAATGGAGGACAGATTACTTTAAGTACTGCTTTGCTTCATTGTTTCTCATTTAAAAATGTCCAGGATACCTAGCCTGCTGCCGTTTCCTGAGTGACACTGAGATCTTGACTGCCTCTGGAGACACCACCTGGTGAGACACTCTGCTTTGATTGGACATAACAGCTGGTTAGAGTTAGGGTCAAGGTTGTTGGCTACAGTAGTTAGTACAGCAAATATATTTACTCAGAATGAAAACAACCGTGATGCTACCTACAACATGTACAATGTTGTGTAAAAAGATAATTATTCCAAAGCCAGCTTTTCAAAGCGAACATTTTAGCAACCACCACTTCTGTCCGCCTCCCTCCCTTCTACTCTGTCTCCCCTCAATCTCCCTCCTCTCCTCCAGCTGTCTGTGGGATCTGGAGACTGGCAAGCAGAAGGTGATCTACATGAACCATGTGGGAGACTGCATGTCCCTGGCCTTGTCTCCAGACATGAACACCTTCATTTCCGGAGCTTGCGACTCCCAGGCCAAGTTGTGGGACGTCAGGGATGGCGGCTGCAAGCAGACGTTCATCGGGCACACCAGTGACATCAACGCCATCCAGGTGAGAGCCCTATTAGACTACATAGTAACTACATTTTACAGTCAGTCGAACACATCTCAGAGGTGTTGAATGGACAAAGTCAATAGGATGTACTGTGTTCCTGTCCTCCATTGTGTACTGGTAAACATCCGTTTCACCTATTCTGTTCTTCTAATTTCCCTCCAGTTCTTCCCTAGTGGCAATGCCGTGGTGACTGGCTCAGACGACTGCACCTGCAAGATGTTCGACCTCCGCTCAGACCAGGAGGTGATTGGTTACCAGGACACCACCCTGAATGCTGGTGTTACGTCATTGGCCCTCTCTCTGTCGGGACGTCTCATCTTTGCCGGCTATGATGACTTCAACTGCAACATCTGGGACTCGCTGAAGGGCGAGAAAGTTGGTGAGTAGGAGAGAGAATGAGACCGACAATGAAAGAAAAAGAGAAAGAAGGAAGAATAGGGGTAGGATGGTTCAATAATTATTGGATGAAAGAAATAGAGGGGAAATAGAGCGGTAGAGGAGAATTTCAAGGTTTTTGCTGCACTGTCCTATGTAAAACTGTAGTGTTAACTGAGATGTTAAAGTGGCGCTGTAGTTGCTCTGTTATTATCGCTCCACCATCCCTTGCACTGTACCCGGTAAATACAGAAAGCTCCTTGTCTCTGCAAAACACTTCTAATCCTTGATCTGAAAAGCATCTACTAAATATGTAAACCTTTATGTAAATGTTAAAAATTGATGTCTCACTTAGATTAGGGTCTAACCCGTTTCTGTCTTTCTATCCTTTTACCTTTTCAACTCGTCTTTCCTCCTGTCATCTTCTGTCTGTCCCTTCTCTCCTCTTCCTGTCTGTCCCTTCCCTTCAATCTTCTTCTTCTCTTGATCCCTCTCTCAGGTGTACTGTCTGGCCACGACAACAGAGTAAGCTGCACTGGGGTACCTCCTGACGGCATGGGCGTCTGCACAGGCTCCTGGGACAGCTTCCTGAAGATCTGGAACTGAGCTGGATCCTCCAGCGGCCACGCCGGGAGAGGGGGGGGGGGAGACAGGGGAGGAGAGCAGAGGAGAGAAGGGGCAGGTGGAAACATCAACGGGAGAGATCTAAGGATGATGCAGATATTGGTTTTGGGTCACTTCCCGAGGACGTTGTGGTACTAGATCTTCCTCTCTCTCTCCCTCATCCTCATCATTGAATGCAAGTGTGACCAGAGACAGATGGGACGTGATAGAACTTACTGTATAAATGGAATCTGAGTCAGAAATCATTGCATCCCCATTCATGTACAAAAGAGTTTTCAGGTTATTGTTGAGAAAATTGATATCAAGACAATGGCAAATCACCAAAACATAGCATATTTGAGACATAATTTTATTGATTAATGTTTATTGAATAAAAACAACCTCTGTATCTAAAGTGAGAATGACAATCGCAGGTATAGATTTTTGACAATACAAAAAAACTTGAAATGAATACAGACTAATAATGAACATGATTTGAGATTTAGAATGACAGAATTACAGATACATTTTTATTGTCTTTATGAGATCTTTGACATTTAAATTCCACACTTATTAGTTTAATAAAAAGATGATATGTACATTTATTTGTATTTTATAGGTAACATGTTAGAATGCAGAGTTTATGTACAGTGCCGTTTGGTCACACATACCCAGATGATGTGTACCACTGGAATGTAACATCTGCCATTTTGATGATTCTCAGCTAAACAGCAGAGCTGCTTTGACTTGATCCAAAATGGCCACCATAACTTTCACCATAAAAATACAATGTGCTTCTGAAACATGGTCCAATTATATAGTCTGTCACTCATGAGACAGGCTATCCACCCAACCACTACTTCTATGGTTCAGCAATGCTGAGTTGTATCAGGGAAAAATGCTGTTGAAGTAAACCAATATCTTCCCTCTGAGCTGCATTTAGTAGTAGGCCTACTTTGACACATCTGCAGTAACCAGTGTAAAAATGCAATGCGTGTTGAAACCCTTTCTAATAAATCTAGAATTCTGCATTAACACCTTGTTGGCATGTGTGTGTGCGAATGTGTGTTTGTGTGTGTGTGTGTGTGTGTGTGTGTGTGTGTGTATGTGTGTGTGTGTGTGTGTTTGAGTCATCTGGGGTTTTGTCACACTTAGGAAGGGACACATCTGCTGAGGTCAGCAAGAGACCTGGAGTGAGCGGGGTGGTTGTCATGACACCCAGCTGACTCTTGGCTCAAGGACACAACACCTGGCACCTGAGGGTCCCCTACTAACAGCCAACACACTCCGTGAAAACACCTTTAAAATGATTTAACGAAACACATTTAGATTTGCAAACACCACCCTCTGTAAAACTGAACACAAAACAAGATGTCAGTGATACTGTCAAACACAAGGGCATGGACAGCATAGACTGAGAAATAAATTGCAATTGGCAAAGCTCCCGAAAATGAAGTCCTGAGGTGGACAAACATGTAATGGTCCCTGTGAACGCCTGTAAAAAAGTGTCCAACTTCTAGTAATACAGTAATTTCCTCAGAACTGCACTGTTCTGTGAGTGAAAGTCAGTACTTTGAAACTCTAGGAGTTCAAGTACAGAAGTATCTAACTCAATATTCAAGTATATCAGCACTTACCAGGTAAAAGTAGGCGTCAATCTGCCAGCCTAGCCCCTCATCCATATTGGTGTGAGGCCTGGTTACAAATATGGTGTTGGATAAATTGTGACATCAAATAATACAAATAAACATGACCAGGGTGAATCTCACACTGGAGAGGAACCTCCAAGCAGACATTGCAGAAAAGGATGGGAAGATCATCATCCTGTCCAATGAGAAGTAGGCCCTCCAGGTGACGCAGAAGGCGGAACAGGACCTGGACCTTAAAGATACCTTCCAAAACTTGGGGTCTTGCTTTTTCATTCATCATAATAGTGGCGAAAGCCTGTGTGTGAGGGATGAAACGTACCTAATTTAATAGATAAAGTTTCCATGGAATAACGTGATGGAAACCCTCATGGCCTTTCTTTCAGAGGGAGCAACGTGTTAGCATGATTGACCATAGTACAGTTTTTCATTGTAGAATAGAAAGATGATGTAGGCTATTCAGACTTATTAAGTGTATTCAAGTCTGACATTATAGCATTAGTTCACCTCTACATGACTAGACGGGTTGAGTTAACAATGTCATGTGTCGTCCAATTATAAATGTTTTATTACGGCATTTAAATATACAGGAAATGAACATGTATAAGTCAAACCATTGGCTGAAAGGGAGGAAAAAAGGAACGCACATCGGTTATACAATTGGCCGGGAGACTCTTAACCCCGCCTCTGGAAAGCAAAGCAGAGAAAACAAACGAGGTTGTGAGCCAATACGCAGAAGCTATAGCTGAAGGGGGCGGCAACAGACAGGACAAGTATACGCACAGTTGCGACGACCCATCTCTATCCAGGTCTGTGGCGTCTGTTATTCATTAGCACTGGTATCTATCATCATTCAGTCATATGATGTCGTCAAGAACGTTTTTTGTCGGTGGAAACTGGAAGATGAACGGCGACAAAAAGAGTCTTGGTGACTTAATAACAACACTGAATACTGCTAGCCTCCACGACGAAACCGGTAAACTAGTGCAGTAGGATGCTATTATTGACTCTCCAAATCTCTTTAACGTTAGTCCAAATTTAGCTCAATGCGCTAACACGCTGGTCTCCTTCTCACCCATAATCTGCCTATGCATTATTTAAACCGAGTATAATGAACAAGCATAAATACTAAATACTGAAATGGTTTAAGTAGAAATTAGCCCTGCGTCAGTGACATGGACATTGAAGTCACCTGACATCTCTCTCACTCTCTCTCTCTCTCTCTCTCCCCCAGAGGTGGTGTGTGGTGCCCCCACCATCTACCTGGACTATGTCCGCTCCAACTTGGATGCCAGGATTGGTGTGGCAGCCCAGAACTGCTACAAGGTGTCCAAGGGAGCCTTCACTGGAGAGATCAGGTGGTTATACCCACAGCACTGTCTAAACACACTGTCTCGCATGCTGAAAACACACACCAAACATCACCTGTAAAACAACAAGGACTCTTTGTCCCCCTCACTACTTCCTTCTCTCCATCTCATCTTGTGTCTCTCTCTCCCACCTCCTCTCTTTCCCAGCCCAGCCATGATAAAGGACTGTGGGGTAGAATGGGTCATCTTGGGCCACTCCGAGAGGCGCCATGTTTTTGGAGAGTGTGATGAGCTCATTGGTCAGAAGGTGGCTCATGCTCTAGAGAACGACCTCGGGGTCATCGCCTGCATCGGAGAGAAGCTGGAGGAGAGGGAGGCGGGGACAACAGAAGAGGTGGTGTACGCCCAGACTCAGGTCATCGCAGGTGAACACTGCGGTCATAATGTGGTCATTAGTGAATGCAACATGAGTGACCACAGGGGAAGACCAAAACTTGAACCCTGGAGTAAAATGTTAAATTACCACTGACCACTGGGCCTTGGCCACTGTTACATAGCTTGACTGAAAGTCCTTACCCGTTTACCACAAGTTCACCACTGGTCAATGCCTTGTCTAATGGTTCAGCCATTTAATCGGGCCATGTTTAGCCCATTGAAGCCTCACCTGGGAGAGATGACCCACAGAATAGCAACCATCTTGTCACTCCACAGAGTCTTCTGCCTTTTTGTGTTGACTGTTGTCATGCAATGATCTTTTGTCCAACCTGGCGGTGGTGGTTGTTTCAGACAACGTGAAGGACTGGGGGAAGGTGGTTCTGGCCTACGAGCCTGTTTGGGCCATTGGTACAGGCAAGACCGCATCACCAGAGCAGGTCAGCATCCATCCGTGTGTATGTGTGGTTGTGTGTGCGGGCATCATCATGTGTGTAACCCTGACCTCTGTCCTCTATGCTAGGCCCAGGAGGTGCATGAGCAGCTGAGGGCGTGGCTGAGGGCCAACGTCTCCGAGGACGTGGCGGAGTCTGTACGCATCATTTACGGAGGTCAGTGAGGAACCTGGGCTCCACATGTCACGCACACACAAACACGCAGATTTGACACGGATACGTACGATGTCTGTCTCTCTCCTTCCTCCCTCTCTCTCACCTCTTTTTCTCTCTCTCTTCCCTATTTTCTATTTTCTTCACCCCTCTCTCGGTCTTTTCCTCCTCTCATTCCTCCTCCTCGTTTCACCCTCTAACTCTCTCACCCCCCTCCCAGGCTCCGTCAGCGGGGCCAACTGTAAAGAGCTCGCCTCCCAAGCTGATGTGGACGGCTTCCTGGTGGGCGGGGCCTCTCTCAAGCCCGAGTTTGTTGATATCATCAACGCTCGTGCCTAGCCGCAGCCTGGGGACCAGCTGACTGCTCCTAGAACTTCACATGACTCAGTCCTTATCCCAAAGTGTTTTTGTGTTTGAAAGCTGCAATGGAGGTTTGTGTGTGCACACATGTGTGTCTATGAAGTGCTGCACTAGTGTTAGGGTTGGGCTTTTCACCTACCAGACAATCTACCATAGAAATGAACCATATATTGTATTAACTAATGCACTGCTTGTGGTTATGTTCACACTGGGTGTTTGTGTTCACCACTTTGTGTGTCACGAGCACAACTGTGATAGTAATTAACCTCCTGAAATTGCTCCTTAAATTCCTCGCACAGATTGGTTGAGTTACTGGTCCGTAACTCGTCAGCCAATGACAAGAAACCAAACCCTTCTACTGTACCTGAAAACGACTTGAATAAAAGGTTTATGTGCTACTGAATGCTATTAAATTTATTTGTTTCAATGTACATAGCTCTGGCCATCTGTGTGCTTGTGAAGGCAATCTGTTCATGTAAGAGACCCTGTGTGTGTGTGTGTCAACTGTGGTGTTAAGCTGTAACAATTAGACCCCCTAGTGGCTGAAGGTAGCACCTTCATAAAACATGCAGTGAGTCAGGCTGAAAAACCTGTCAAGCATTAGTGGGTCAGTGGTAGAATTCTCGCCTGCTGAGCGAAGGCCAGCCGTGGGTAGCCAGACAGCATTTCTGTGATCTTATGCAACCTTTTTCTGCAGGCATTTAAGAGACGAGGATTGTGGGTGCATGCCTGGGTTTGCTATGCGACCAAGGTACCATTTTTTCATGAATTTCCTAAACATAATTAGTGTAGCAATGCATGTAAGTAACGCATGGGTGCCCTTTACTTTTGATATAGACTAGTACATTCTGTGTCATCCTTCACATTTACAGAAGTTTAAGTGATACAAATCAATAATATTGTTAGTGGGAACTGGGTAACTCCACCACACAGGAACAGTGAACACAGAGACAGGCCTGGCATGATAGAAGTATCCACCTCTTTATTTCACATCTTTATTTTTCTGTGACAGACATTTAATACAGAAACTGTATTTTCACACAGCTATTCTACAGATATAGGAACTCAAGGATGGGAGGTGGGCGGGACGGGCTTCAAGCATGGGGGTACCAAGCCAATCAGAGCCACACAAGGGGGTAGGAGTGAGGAAGTAACCAATAGCAACAACAGGAACAAGAAGAGGGATGCAGAGTGAGGGGAGGATTGTTCCTGGAGAGGGGGGTGGTGAGACATAGGGAGAGAGAGAGGAGAGGGGGATGGAGAGTGCAGTTTTCATGTCGTCATGGGTGAATGAGTGCATGACTGTGCAACACAATGTCATGTATGTGTGCGTCTTTGTGTATTTCTGTCATCCAAGTCAATATAAATATCTATATAAATATTTATCTTGTTTATCATAATCATCGGTTCCAGTTGTGCTTCAAGCTTCATATATTTGATCTACACAAATCTCTCCATCCACGTTTGTCAATCTGCTGGCATGTCAGTTTAGTCTGCCTGTCAAAAGATTGGTCAGTTCTGTCTGTAGTCCCATCGGTCCTGTGTGTGTGTCTGTAGTGCTGTTGGTCCTGTCTGTCTGTGTGTGTGTGTGTGTGTCGGTGGTGGGTGTTTGGCTGGGTCAGCTGGGTCTCACAGGAGTGGTCTAACAGAGGATGGGTCTCACAGGAGTGGTCTAACAGAGGATGGGTCTCACAGGAGTGGTCTAACAGAGGATGGGTCTCACAGGAGTGGTCTAACAGAGGATGGGTCTCACAGGAGTGGTCTAACAGAGGATGGGTCTCACAGGAGTGGTCTAACAGAGGATGGGTCTCACAGGGCACTGGGATTTCTGAAGTTGTGACCGGCGAAGCGAGCCTGATCGCCCAACTCCTCCTCAATCCTGGAGACGCAGAGAGAGAGAGAGAGAGAGAGAGAGAGAGAGAGAGAGAGAGAGAGACAGAGAGAGACAGAGAGAGAGAGAGACAGAGAGAGACAGACAGAGACAGAGACAGAGACAGAGATAGCAAGTATGAAACAGATTGTCAGAGGTTAGAATGACAGAGAAGACCCATGCTATCTGTGAGGCATACAAAAACTGGTACAATAATGGGAACATTGTCATGACATTATCCCAGTAGTCAAGTGTCTTTATTGGCTATTCATGGCTAAAGCTGCTGTGATTGGGTTAGCTGCCCTCCCACCCCCCCACCCGCGCCGTCCCTTGTACCCTAAGAGGCCAATGGGATTATCTGCTGAGCTGATCCCAAGTGCTCACCGCGATGTGACTGGCTTGCACACATGGGGTGACATTGGCGTGTGGTTTACTATGTGTGACACGACAGTATCTGTGTGTGTGTGTGTGTGTGTGCTTGGTGCAGAATGAGTGAGCCTATTCTATTCTCTGATGTCACTGTAACATCATTCATTTACATATCTCAGTAGTCCAAGATATGAAGAGAAATCCCAATATGACATGTAAGCTCTAACTTCATTCAAGGGGCCATGAATATTTGATTAGGAGTGAGAGTGATGACAGAGAATGAAGGAACAAGATGGGGATGATAAAAAGGAGGGGGGAAGACAGAAGGAAGAACACTGACCTCATGAGTTGGTTGTACTTGGCCAGTCTCTCAGATCTGCAGGGGGCACCAGTCTTAATCTGAGAGAGAGAGAGAGAGAGAGAGAGAGAGAGAGAGAGAGACGGAGAGAGACGGAGAGAGACGGAGAGAGAGAGAGAGAGAGAGAGAGAGAGAGAGAGAGAGAGAGAGAGAGAGAGAGAGAGAGAGAGAGAGAGAGAGAGAGAGAGAGAGAGAGAGAGAGAGAGAGAGAGAGAGAGAGAGAGAGAGAGAGAGAGGTGAAGCGAAGCAGATAGATTTAAATCATGATTCAAATTGTTTCAAAGTATGTGTGTGTGTCCATTGTGTGCTAATGGTTGTGTTGTACCTGCCCAGTGCAGAGGCCCACCACCAAGTCAGCAATGAAGGTGTCCTCGGTCTCTCCAGAGCGATGGCTGACCATAACCCCCCAGCCATTAGCTTGGGCCAGTTTACACCTAGGGGAGGAAGCCAGGGAGGAAGGGAGAGAGGATAGACAAGGGGAGAAGGATAGAAGAGAGAAATAGAAGTTGATCGAGCATGGGGGAGAGGGGACCAAAGGGGGGGGGCAGGGATAGTAAAGTGTATCCAGCAGCATGAGGCACTGTCGCTACACAGTTGACAGTTACAATGATTTACTGCACCAGTTGATTGACGGCTGGATTAAGTACCTGCGGTCACTTGAGTGGTGCCCTGTGACTGGTGTTTGTATGTCTGATTGATGGCACCATTAGTAAGAAGGATGGATAGATGGAATAATGTCACAAATGTATGACTCAGTATGCACAGTGACAGCTGCCAACTAGCTATGAATACTCAAGCAGTTGTGCAGTGGGTCCTTTTGGAGGTCAAAGGTTAAACTCACGCCTGTATGGCCTCGGTGACCGAGCCTATCTGGTTGACCTTGAGGAGGAGGCAGTTGCACGCTCTGTCCTCCGCAGCCTTCTCTATTCGCTTCGGATTGGTCACTGTCAGGTCGTCCCCAACGACCTGGATGCCCACAGATGCCGTGAGACGGGACCATGCCTCCCAATCGTCCTGGTCGAACGGGTCCTCGATGGAGACCACTGGAGTGTGGGGGGGGGGGGGAGGGCAGGATGGTAGAAGAGAGCAGGGAGAGGGGAAGAATTGTCAGCTCACCTGAGTAGTCAGTGTCAACCAGTTAATGAATTCTCAATCTGTTCACCTGAGTAGTCGACAAGTCAACTCACCTGGGTAGTCGTTGACGAAGCTCTGGTAGATGTCAGACAGCTCCTCTCCAGTGATGTGTCTGTCGGAGTCGGGGGCGGACTTGAAGTCCAGGTCGTACTTTCCGTCGCGGTAGAACTCGGAGGCCGCCACGTCCATTCCGATCACCACCTTGTCTGTGAAGCCCGCCTTCTCTATGGCCGTCTTCAGCAGTTCCAGAGCTGAGATGGAAAGGTGTGTGTGTGTTGGGGGGGGGGGGGGGGGGGGGGGGGGGGGGGGGGGGGGGGGGGTGAGAAGGCTCAGATCCAGCAGGGGTTTCACGGTTCCTGGTGCAGGTTCTGGACCCTCTTAGACCCTCGATCCCCTCCCCTCTCTTACCCTCACTGTTCTCCAGGATGTTGGGGGCAAACCCCCCCTCGTCGCCAACGTTGGTGGCGTCCTGGCCGTACTTCTCCTGGATGACTCCCCTCAGCGTGTGGTACAGCTCTGACCCCACCCTCAGGGCCTCGCGGAAAGACTCCGCCCCAACAGGAAGGACCATAAACTCCTGCATGGCCAGCTTGTTGCCGGCATGGGAGCCGCCGTTAATGACATTGAAGGCCTTGGAGGGAATGATGGAGGGAGACGGAGGGTGACATGGAGGGAGGTAAAGAGGGGGAGTGGCAGAGAATTATGGGGAAGATGAAGGGAGGAGGAAGAGACGGAGAAAGAAGACATGGGAGATGGACATAGAGAAGGAGAGACAAAAAAGAGAGAGTGGAGGGAGGGAGGGAGGTGGAGACAAGGGCGGGAACATGAATAATTGTTGATGAATAACCCCGTTGTAGCATTTCAAAACCTGCGTCTCTCCCCTAGTAGCAGAAGAAGAGTCAGTCTTACTGGTACTGGGAGCACCAGCTCTGTGTTTCCGGCCAGGTCAGCTATGTGACGGTACAGGGGGACTGCTTTCTCTGCAGCACCAGCCTTGCAGATGGCCAGAGATACCCCCAGGATCGCATTGGCCCCGAACTGGGCTGTGAAGGAGAGGACAGGGTATAACATTGTGTGTGTGTGTGTGTGTGCGTGTGCGTGTGCGTGTGCAAATGGGTGTGTGTGTGTGTGTGTGTGTGAGTGAGGAGTATGAGTGACTCACACTTGTTCTCTGTGCCGTCCATTTCGATCATTGTGTTGTCCAACTGCTCCTGCTCCACCACACTGATGCCCTGCGACACACACACACACAAACACACACAAACACACACTCTATCAGATATAACAGTTATATATAGTTCAATAATACTAAGGCAATTACACCATCTCCAGTGCTTGCAGTAGTCAAAATCATGATTAAGCACATTAAAAGCGTCTGTGATTTCTATCATATAAACACCAAGCAGTAAACCTCTGTGCTGTAGTGTCTTAGAGCATTTTTTTACCGCCTGGATGCATCCCAAGATTAATTCTCACACAAACATCTGCCCCCATAAATCTTTCTTTCTTCTGTTTTTCTTTCATGTTATTATCTCTCTCCTCTCTCACTCTCTCTCTCTCTCTCTCTCTCTCTCTCTCTCTCTCTCTCTCTCTCTCTCTCTCTCTCTCTCTCTCTCTCTCTCACACACTCTCACTCTCTGTCTCTCTCTCTTTCCAGTTCCCTCTGCAGTGCAGCAGCACATACACACACACAAACATTTGGACTATAAATATTTCCTTTGTTCTTAGCTCCACACGTTATGGGGCAGAACCATCTTCTTCCAATTAACTCGAAACAACCCCCAGATTGTGATCCCTCCTCTCAGTCCATCTCCACACATCCACTGATCTACTGTTATCAGGATGGGACTTCCCATTGCCTCAGCTTTCAGCGCAACCATCCGGATGAGATAGCTATCTGCAGATCAATATGCACTCGCAAACCAAAACACTCTCACATGGATTGGGCAACACATACACACACACACTGAACTTACCGAAGCGATGAGGGCAGGTCCCAGAGTGTCATTTATGTGGCCGACGGCCTTGAGGACTCCTGGAGGATGGGGAGATGGATGGGAGGGGGTAGTCGATGAGAGGATGAAAATGGGTGTAGGGGGGGAAAGGTATGAAGAGAGCATCTAATGAGTACTGTAATTATGTTCACAACAACACACATGCACACACACGTACACACACACACAAAATACCTTTGCCCTTGTAGCGACTCTGGTCTCCATCCCTCAGCTCCAGAGCCTCATATATGCCGGTTGAGGCTCCACTAGGAACTGCAGCCCTGAACAGCCCTAAGGTAGACAGGGGAGGGGGAGACAGGGCAAGGAAGAGAAGGGTGAGAGGAAAAAAGAGAGACATGTGGAAGAGGAGGGAGGGAGGGATAAAACAAGGGAAATGAAAGAGAGAGAAAACATGTTGAGAGATACGTAAGGAAAGGGAGGACAGACGTGAATGTGAAAAAGCCGAAGAGAGAAGGAAGGAAAACCACCCGGGTGACTGAATGAGCATAATTCCACAAATGACATAATCCTTTACAAACAGGTACAGCTCGATATAGCTGACAGGCTCTTGATTATTGTTGATTGTTTTAAAACCTTTTTTCTTTTTTGGTTTTGATAGACTCTGGGATCAAAGAATCAAGGGTTTTACACAAAATATGTTGTTGTTTGAGGGGTTTAACTGTGGGCCTACTAAGGTCACATGAAGGGCATTGTTGTCCGTGTATACTGCATATGCAACCTTCAAGTGGTGTTACATTCACTTCAATTTCATTACAGAGAGATCAAAACATATGTTAAAAGTGTCATTAAAAGAGACCCGTTGTTTTTGATCTGTGAACATTTCAGCGTGTGTGTGTGTGTGTTTGTGCATGTATGTGTGTGTGTGTGCGTGTGTGTGTGTTGAGTGGAATCTATTTAGACAGGCATGCAGCAGGTCACCTTTCTCTGTTCGCAGGTCCACTTCCACTGTGGGGTTTCCCCGAGAGTCCAGGATCTCCCTGGCAACAATGCTCACAATCGACATCCTGGGGAGGGAGAGATGGAAAGTGACAGACAGAAAGGCAGAGAAAGAGGGACAGATAGACAGAGAGATCCGAATCAGCTCAAGGCTCAGAATCAGCTCAAGGCTCATGATAACGTCTTTTGTACATAAAGAGTTGATGTCCGTGTCAGAAAACGCTGTGTCCAGGTTGCAGTTGACCCACGCACACCCGATCCGTCCGGCCTGGCTCTCTGGAAGACCCAGCACGTCTCTCTCTAGACTGTCTGTCCACACTGGGCTCAGGCTAACCCTTCCAGCACATCCGGCTGACCTCATCACAACACATTACAGCTACTGTTCTATGACCTTTTTCAAGCGGTTGCTGGGTCCAGTTGCTAAATCCAGTCACGAGGTGTGGGAACACGCAGCCTCCATCAACGCCATCGGTGGACATTGTCCAAACTTTCAGAGCCCCGTCCATCTGGTCAAGACTCACAATTCCCTTGAGCCTTAATCAAGGTTTTCCTATCCCATAGGTAATACCAATCCAGTTGATAAAGCCTCACTTTCAGTCTCATCCCTGAGTGACAGGAGGAAGAACCCGTTTTACATCTGCAGTGCCCTCCTCCATTCTCCTCACCTCAAACGCTTGTCATGTACAGCAGGTCCTCAAATACATATCTCTCAACATGGGGACGGATGTAGGTACTTCTGTGGTCCCTGTATCTATAGAGGACTTGTTTGCTCTGATGTCAGGTAGCATTTCTAAACGGCAGCCGTGCGTTTAATAGTATCTCCCCCACACAGACGCTCACACACGCAGCGAGCATCAGAACGGGCTTTGAGGACACCCGTGTTGCCGCCACACCTTTGGTAGACTGCAGCTCTCAGCACAAATAAGGAGCAAGCGTAAGAGGGGAGGAGGGAGAGAGAGGGAAAGAGGGAGGCGGAGGGGTGGGGGTTGCAGAGCGAGCCATGATGGGGAGAAAAAAATAGATAAATAATTAAATGTTATCTTTTGGCTGAGGAAAAGAGGAGGATGAAAGATGGAGGGAGAGGAGGAGAAAGATTGGAACGTTGTAGTGGAAAGGAGAGCAGGCACCCTTGGAGAGAAGAAGGAAGAGGGCACATTTTAGCAGGACTTGCACAGGCTGGACACACGCTGACACACACGAACACACACACACATACACACACACAAGAAGAAGTGTCACAGGCACAGACAGGCACATACACATGAAAACAGACAGATGAAAACACATTAGTGAGGCACACACTTTCACACACACACACACACACACACTCCTTGCTAGCACAAACACCGTCCACCCACTTACTAAAACAGACAGCTCACAAATACTGCTACAAATGAAGGCACCCAAGTCCTTTTCCCTCCTCACTCTCTTTCTTTCAGTTTCATCTTTATCTCTCTCTCCTTTTCTCTTGCTCTAAAGCACATACTCCATCACCATCATAAGTATCCCCTCACACATCCATGCTCGTTCTGCTGTCTGCATTGGATGCCTATACTGTACATACATTACAGGAACATAGCCATGCGTTAAGGAATATCCCCACAAGCGCACTCTTACACATATACCCACACACACAGCTGAGGCAGCATCCAAATACTCATACTCTGCACAATACTGGATAGTATACTGATACACTATATCCAGACTGTCACACATACACATATACACACACGCACACACACATTGACAGTGTATCAGTGGACATACATTGAGTAGGAAGCCTAAAAGCTCTGACACACCAACGTAACACCTCACACATGTGCCATAGCATTTTCATTACACCTTCCTACACACACAAACACACATGCACACACACACAGAAACTGTAGCAGCAACATCTCCCCCACCCACACACATCAACCCCTGAGCTTCCCTGTCCAAATCAATACAAGAGGTTTTGGACAAACCAGACATGAGAGAAAATCGACTCACTTGTATGAATGAGAAAAGAGTGGGATGAGAGAAAGAGAGGAAGATGAGAGGAGAGAGGATGTTCATCCTTACCTGCTGTCTGTGTGTTTCTACTACAGGGCAAGCGAGAAAATGCTGGCGATGGAGAGAGCGAGATGGGAGGGAGATAAACTGAGAGGAGGGTGGGGGGGGAAGCCGAGGGAGAGAGAGACGGAGAGCTGAGAGGAGGAAAACAGAGGGAGGGGGTAAAACGTGTGACAGAAGGGGGAGGGGATGGAGACATGACTCACAGGAAGATGTTGAGAGAGGGAGAAAAGGAGGGATGGGAGGAGAAAAAGGAGGTTGGGGACTGATTAATTAGGAGGAACTATGGATGGAGGAGAAATGTTAGGGAGAAAACGATAGGGTGCTGCATCTAAGCTGCACATTAGGGGTAAAAATAGACAGAGGAAGAAAAAGAGTCTGTCTGTTCTATTCCTCCTTCTCATTCTCCCCTTCTTCCTTCTCTCTCTCTCTCTTTCTCTCTCTCGCTCTGTCTCACTCTATCTGTTTTTCTCTCGTGGTGCCATAGATGTAGAGTCATGCATGTGTAGGGCAAGCTTGCATGTACAGTTACATAATCTATGCTACAGAACACTAGTACAGCAGCAGGAAAGCAGTCTGTACAAAGAAGAACCACATTGATACAGCACATTACCACGCACACACACATCCATGTTTCCACAAACACAAATAATGCACTTGGAATACATTTACCGGAAGTCTTACATTTCTTTGTGGAATCTCCATCACCACGTTCTCCGACCTCGACTTCAAATCTGTGTCCAGACCAAATATAAATATGACTATTTTATTGTGTTTCTATTAATGAATCATTGTGCACTTTCGGTTCCTACGAAACAACATCAAATGTTGAAGCTTGCTGGGGGCACAGTGTTAAAGGCCCATATTGACGTACATACAAATGGACAGGATAGGTTATATGAGAGTGTGAGCATATTTGTGTGTGTGTGTGTGGTTAAACAGGGCATCCCTAGATAAAAAAAAACATTTTGAGATAATCTATGATTAAAACAGTTGATTTTAATGGGAGTATGTTTGGAATACGAACACCACGTCCTTGACATCCATTTTATAGTTTGCCATGGGTAAAGAGAGGAAGAACGAGGGAGAGTGGGGAAAATAGCGAGAAAGAGAGGGTTTTGGTTCGCAATTAGCTCATTTTCTGGTAGGTCACATCTGAAGGTCGCTTGACCTTTTTGTCAACAAGCTCTTCTCCAATACTTCTCCCAATCTGGGCAGTTCCAACCAATCAGACAGACAGCCTTGACTGCCTAACAGCAATGATAACAGCAATGACATTTGACTGCTCTCGGCCTCCGTCCAACTACTATTTTGAACATGCAAGATTGACAAGTGGCCCTCCTTCTAGTCACCAGACTGGTTCCCCAGTCTCTGTTCTAGCCTGCACAGCTGCTCCTATCTTCCCCTCCTGGCCTTGATGTGTGTGTGTGTGTGTGTCTGTGTGTGTGTGTGTGTGTCTGGCCTCCCCTCTTAGGGGTTGGATTTCAGAGAAGAAGAGACAGAGAGAAATGGGGAGAGAGAGAAAGGGAAAAGGAGAAAACTAAAGTAGGGAGACAAGGATGCAACAAACAGGGTGATATTTACAGCAGCAGGAACTTGGTTTCCCATCCTGCTGGGATGACTGTTGGCATGTTCATCTTTGTAATTATCCTAGCTAAAATATACAATTTTGTTAAAATAATACTAATTTCATGTGTTGTCGTTCATAACATTCCAAAGGCTTCAAACCAAAGTAAAACATTAAAAAAAGGAGTGGATGTCATTTGTAATTGCAGACCTACTGTTTGACATTTGTTTGCTTTCCACACCCCACATATCCTTGACAAACAAAGATTACTCTGATTGTGACATTAATTATATGATTGGCTTGCAAAATGCAAACAGGTTTTTGAGGTAGGTACCAGGAAAGATGTTGCACTCTCTGTACTCCAGTGCCATCTTGTGGCCATGTTAATTATCCCTCAATCGTTGCCATGTAAACTCAACATCTTCCTGTAAAACAAGCACTGTGTAATCTACACTGTGGAAATCAGGGGCCACTGAGAAACAACATAACGTAACCATCCTCTAGGACTTATCTGGCCCTTGCAGGAAGACAGTGCCACTGTGCCAGCTGTGACTCAGACCTAGTAGACACTGTTCAGGTAGATGATTTCCTCTCACTTCACTCACAATACAAGCCTGGTGAATGTCCCAAATGTCTCTTGAAAAATGTATCCTGCACTGCTTAGGCTTCGTTTTTTACTCTACAAACCAGGCCTAGACTTCCTCTGAACAAACCCCTCTGAATGTTCATGCTAAAACTGATTATTCCCTCAAACTCCTCTTCTGTGGGATACAGGTAGTAATTGTGCTAATTCTCTTGCAATCAGTGTGACTCATCACAGCCACCACCTGTCTCAATGTCAAGACCCCCAACTTTCCAATACTCTGGTAGTTGTCTGGAGCAATGAATGACTAGGTATACACTTCGTCCGTTTTACAAAACGTTTTTTTTAATTAGTATTATTTTTACAAACATTACCAAACACGTTAATTATAAATGTAAGATTTGACCTAGGGTTACGTGTTTTAATTTCTCTAAATATTTCCGTCCTATGAGTCCAATGGGCTGAACTCCGTGGCACGCCTCTTTTATGTGATTTGATTTCCAGTCAGAAAACCCCGGACGTATAGGCTACGCCCGTGGTAGACTGTGACAAGGTAAGAAAAAACTTATGTCTGTCTGGGATTTGACAAATAAGTAGTGAAATCTTAACATTAAAAGAGTATGTTCCATTTGTTACATAAGTGACAAATTATTTGTAGTTTATTGATACGATTTTCTTTTTACAAAGAATCAGTTCACTAAACTGTCAACAACTGTCTATCTCAGCTAGCTCTAGCCCTGCTAACAATCTTGACAGGCAGATATCTCGTTAGCATAGCTAGTAGCGACACAATCTTGTAAACTAGCTGGATGTTTCGTTTGTTTTTTCGCTAATTGGATGGCCAAGCTGTTCGTGGGGTTTAGATATCAAAATTGGCAACGCCCGTTATCTAAATTATAATAAGAGTTGTTTAGATGTCATGTTATCGGGGACAAAACATATAGAGGAAATGTCATAGAGGCCTTCTTATTAGCCGCTAGATTAAAGAGTTAGCAGTTAGCTAGCCAGTAGCCAGCTGTGCTCTATACTTAATGGTAGTAAAACGTACGCTAGCTAGCTAAGATCAAGTATTTTCAGCATTCCAGCAGTTGGAGCGATGTATGCCATTTGTGTTAATATTATAACCAACAATGATAAATTATCAAGGTTTCACTGTGACTGTTGCCTTTAATTCTACCAAGCCTGCAGATGCACTTTGATAGCTAGCCACCAATGCCTTGTTCACCAGTTCGCATTTTTACGCGGAAGTGGCTTGACAGTTTCCTTGCAAACTTCTCACAACTCCTATAGACCGACATCAACGCAGAACTTTAATTCAAATAATTTGAGTACTATTTTAAAACATTTTTTATTTTATTTTTGGACAATCTGTTGAAGTTGCAGGCCTTGTATATTCCTAAATACACAAGGTATTTGTGTTAGCTAATCATATCAGGCACAGTCATACAGATGACTTTGTCCTAAGACCATTCATATCATGGTTTTTCTATTTACCAATATAACAGGTATGCGTGTTGCTCATCATTTCGCTGGTCACAGTGTTCTTCTGTCTTGTAAATACTGCCTTACACTCACCCCTTGTTTGGACTGTCTAACAGCCTATTGTCCACTCCTCCCAGGCACACAGACGCCACACACAAACGTCAGCTATGAAGACGCATGGCATTCTTACTTCATGTGATTCACAGACTGGCCAGTGGGTCAGCGGCCAGTTGCGGGTCAAACACTGGGGATTGCTGTCGTTTGCACCCCTTTCTCTCTATTCCAACTCTCCCTAGTACTTACGCAAGCACTCTGTCAACCAGGCTTTCTCTGAGGCCATTCTACCATGTATAGCCCCACATGAAGCAACATGAGTGACTTATTTCTACATGAAGCATCATACAGGTATAAACACAGATATTTACAATCACCAATCTTACTACCCTCCCCTCTCTGCCTCTGTTCTCTTCCAGATGCAGACCATCAAGTGTGTGGTGGTGGGTGACGGTGCCGTGGGGAAGACCTGCCTTTTGATCTCTTACACAACCAACAAGTTCCCTTCCGAATATGTCCCCACGGTGGGTGGCATGCTGGGCACGGGGGTGGAAGTGTGTGGGGGGGAGGTGGAAGAGTGGGGCACGTGTGTGGGTGTGGGAGGGTAAAGTCTAACATTTCCATTTTGTATGCCAATTGTTCCCTTTTTTGTGTGTGGTTTAAGCTATAATAACCAACCAGTTACTCCATCATACCGGTCTTCCGTCCAACAGGCCAAGACGCAGCCTGTAGCATATTGTTCAGTCCTTTCTTTTCCGTGTCTTATGTATATTGGTGTTCATGCCAGGGAGGAGTTATGACCCCACATTTGTATATCTGTCCAAACACATCATCATCATTAGCTAACACTTGAAGTGTATGTGCATGCCCCTGCCTCGCCTTTCTCTCATGCCCCAACGTGTCTCCATGTCTATGTCTGAACTTGAACTGCCCCTACTCCCACCCTTCTTGTCCTTTTAGCCAATCAGGAGCCCATCTTCCTAGGTAGAAAAAGTGATCCTCTAGCATTAGTTGTGTTACAGAGTACTAGGGCCGTGTCCCAGTAGTCTAGTGTCTTCTTTCCTTCAGCCCCTCTCCTCCTATTCTTCCATCCATTCATTTCTGTCCCTGTTCTGACAACGCAGCTTATCAGAAGGAGGGAAGTAGCCTGTCCAGTCATGTTATATAGGACCGAGAAATGGAAGGAGTGAGAGCAAGGAGACCACTTCAGACAATTGAGATTCAGCCCAAATTGTTTATATTTTATGGGGGCTTCAGAATTTACATTTATGCATTTAGCAGACGCTTTTATCCAAACCGACTTCCAAGAGAGAGCATCATAGAATCATAGAGGACAGGAAAGGAAGGGAGTGGTCGGGGGGCAGTGAGCAAGGGAGGAAGGAAGGAAGGTAGAGGAGTGTGTGTCCACTGTCCAGGGAGGGAGGGGGACTGACTGACTGACGGGGTATGACCCTGGAATGCTGTCGGCAATCTTCCTCTCTGGATAAACACGGTCCCACACACAAACACAGCCTCACAGGAAGGGTCCGGAAAGGCAGTAGTTTCTGGGCAGTGGTGGACCTGACTCAAACGCATTAGTTAGCTGGAAAGGCAGCCAGCCTGGTTGAGAGTCAACAACAAACTCATAGGTTAAAACCCTGTCACACATTTAGCATATTAAGTGTGTCGAGTTCAGGCCTGTGAATAACCAATAAGGGCGACCTAGTTTGATGACCTAAATCAAGATGTTTTACCTCAACCTGTATCATATTGTCACTAACTGTTCTGTCAGGAATATTATACAATATGGAGGAAGAAAACAGCAGTGACATCCAACATTCTGAATAAATTCTCTAGCTATGACATCAGCAGGTAATACAGCTGAGTCAAGTGGGGGGTGGGGCAGTTAGTCTTTAATGCTGTGTTGGAGATTCTGGCAGCAGCTTGGCTCATTCGTCAAAGCGGCCCCCTGTGGCTTCCCGCCTCCCCTTGCTGCCTGTGTCCTGCACCCCCAGCCCTGACTCCAGGCTGCCGGGGCCTGTGTCAGTGTGGATGGAGAGAACAGGGAAACAGCCCTTGAGCACCTACGGGAATCGGAGAGCTTGGAATGAAGTGGAACTGGCCGTGTCAACACATGGCCACAGGAGATGCTTAAAACACTCGTACTCATATAAACACTACTCATTATGTTTGTCTTTTTTGCCCCCTCTCTCTCTCTTTCTTTCTCTCTCTCTCTCACCTCCCAGGTGTTTGATAACTATGCAGTGACAGTGATGATTGGAGGAGAGCCCTACACCCTGGGTCTGTTTGACACAGCAGGTAAAGATGGCTGCCATTCTGCACTGGTGTCTGCCCATTGAGCCTAACTGTCCTGAAAGATGCCAAAACCAGTATAATAAAGAATATTGTTGAAGGCTCATTAATGTTTACTGCCTCCCTCAGGTCAGGAGGACTATGACAGGCTGCGTCCTCTCAGCTACCCACAGACCGACGTCTTCCTGGTGTGCTTTTCCGTCGTGTCCCCCTCCTCGTTCGAGAATGTCCGTGAGAAGGTGCGTGTGTCCGCCCATGTCTGTGGAACTTGTTCAGTCTCTGATGTGTGTGTTGCATATCGCTAACCAATCTTCTTTTCCTGGTCCTCCTCCTGTTCCTCCACCTGCTCCCCGCACTTCCTCTCGCTCCCCTTACTGCCTATGCAGTGGGTCCCGGAGATCTCTCATCACTGTCCCCGCACCCCCTTCCTGCTGGTGGGCACCCAGATGGACCTGAGGGACGACAGCAACACGGTGGAGAAGCTGGCCAAGAACAAGCAGAGGCCCCTGGCCCCTGAGAGTGGGGACAAGCTGGCTCGGGACCTGCGTGCCGTCAAATACGTGGAGTGCTCTGCCCTCACCCAGGTAAAGGGGAAAAGATAGAGTGGGGGGGGGGGGGGTATGCAAGCTGTCATCAGTTGTCTTACAGATTTGAGGAAAGTGGCACAAGATTGTTAATGAAATTCTCAGCAACTCTAATATCAGTCTGTCCGAACCCCCTCCCCCCCTCCCCCCTCTTTGTATCTCCCCCCTCCTTTTTCAGAGAGGTCTGAAGAACGTGTTTGACGAGGCTATCCTGGCGGCCCTCGAGCCTCCTGAGACTAAGCCCAAGAAGCGCTGCATGCTGTTATAGAGCCGAGGAGAGAGGCGAGGGCGGGCCACGTGGGCATAGGGACAGACCGAGAGATCTGGGAAGAGGGAGGGAGGGAGGGTGGGTGGGAGCAAAAGAGGACGAGCGAGACACTCGTTTAAATAGTGCCTTCAGTGGATGACAGAGGGGATATGTGGTTTTAGGTGTGAGGGGTTGACAACGAGCAATGTCTAGATACAGACAGACCTGGTGTGTGCTCCCTGCATCGCTGGCTTCAGTAACACAGCTGATCAAATCTCTGTACCAGTACCTAGAAGAAGAGACTTTAGCAATAGTAACGAGATGTCCATATTCTCTGTTGCCTTAAAAGTTACACACACACACAAAAGTTTCGAGAGATTTCGGGAGGAATAGTGCAGAGTTGCGTGCTTATTTTCTGTTTGATAAATCCTTAACTGACTGGAGAGAAAGTGCTTCAACCAACACAGTCTAAACACACATACACACACACACCCACCCTCTCACACTTTCAGACTAGTGCTATTTCTGCTGCACATCTGTCCTAGTTGACACCACCAACATTGCAGCCTCCAGTACCTGCTTCTGAGAGGCAATCTTATATTTCTGCTGAGATCAACAACTCTTCTTCTCCTGTTTGCCTTTGCCTTTACTCCACTGGAACCTCAAGTGCTTTTAACTTCCTCTTGGTTGACTGCTGCCCCCTTCAGACGTTAACATGAACTGAGTTTTCCACTTTTGGCCTTTTCTTTTGGAGATTATAGTGTATTAATGATTATATTATGAGTATTATATTTTTCCTTACTCTTTGTTTTGGAGGGGATGTTGCAGTGGTAAGCTGTTTTGGCATTTGAGGTTTCTTTTTTTTTTTTTATATATTTTTTTATTATTATTTGATGGATGTGTGCCAATGGTCTCAGCGTCATTTGGTCTGGTTTCATTTGACATAACAATCATGAAATGCCTCGTAATACCTACTACCGTGCTGGTAGTGATCAGTAGTAATAACAGCAAAAGCAATAACGGTTGACAAATAACAAACATAGCTCTGTCAGAACTGCCTCATACGATTGTTGTTGAATCAGGGGTGATTTGAAATAATAAAAAAAAGTACTTGAACCTCTTGAACTTGTTTTGAATTTGAAGTCTGTGAAAGTAATACGCATAATTCAAATTATTATATAGTTGTGTGTCTAATATATTGTAGTCTTGGAGCAAGGAGGCCATTGTCATACCAGCTCCTCACTACAGGCTACTGGAAACCCCTATGTAGCCAAGATGAAACCCAGCAGTTTTGTTTCCAGTGACATTTTAAGATCAAAATGTAATCTATAGGGTTAGCAGATTAGATATATTTTATGTTGCAAACAGTTGCATGTTGCAATATGAGTCATTTTGAATTACCAAACATTGGAAATGGCTTTGATTAAAGTGGCTATGACAGTCAAAACCATTGGAGGTGATAAAGTAAGCTGACCTGAAAGCTAAGCCCACGTGAGACATGGAGGAGGCCTTCTTGGTGCTGGGGCAGCAGCGTGGCATAGAGCTGGAAGATGGGATGGATCGTGACTTCGGCCCTATTCCACCGTCACTCATTGACAAATCTTTTTTTTTTTTTTTATTGAACACATTTTGTTTGTTCACACCATAAGTGAGGACACTGACACAGTCATCCTGTTTGTGGGCTGACCAATGGGCTTGGAAGGCTGATGGTCAATCAGCAGTGAAAATGGAGAGGGGATGGCCCCATCCTGGACATCAAAGCCACCGTCAAAGTGTTGGGTGACTGATATCAGGGTCTTCTACCCCAGTGGAAAAGGTGATGTGATGAAAGTACTCCAATGAAGTACCATACCCAGTCTCCGTCCAGTGCTTGGGGAACCTGATGCTACTCAAGTCAATGAATAACTCACTACCAGATCGGCAGATGGAGGAAAATCCACCTGAACTGAAGATCTTTCTCCAATTGATATGCATGACACGCATGGCAGCAGCCAAAGAACTGCACTGCCGTGCTGCAAGTCTCAGTTGCCCTGACTATTACAAGTGAAGGAGGTGAGGTCCGCTGCTGCAAACCCAATCCCAATACATGAAGAGGAAGAGGCTGAGGAGAGAGGTGATGAAGAGGGGGAAAGCCTTTGAGTGTGAAGTTGTGGTTGTTGTTCTCAATGAACTTATTGCTGTTTCCTATATTCAGTGTTTTCTTAGCTAAATATCCTAAATTATGGAAATGATCAGATGTTTGATACCATCTACATGTTTTTAACTTGCAAATGAAAACAATTTTTTTAATGAATTTGCTGATAAGGGCAAGAAAATAGGCTAGAAATGTTTTGTTATATTTTATACACACAATGCCGTACGTAACCATTAGAATGTGATCATTTTAGAATGTCTTCTTTTTCGTAAGAATTAGTTAATTCTGGAGAAAAAACAACAACATGCAATTCTTTTTAAGCAACCAATTTGAAACTCGTCCCTTGGGCCAGATGACATTTCCATAATAAAAGTTCATAAGCAACACCATTACTAGGTTCAAGACATTTCCAGTAGACTACTAGGGGGCAGTGTTTCATATGTTTTGAAAGGACCCATGCAAATGGCCCATATTCAGCTCCAAGGCCCATTTTGATTGGCAATCTAAAATGGATCTTGTCCCAACCCGGCATGACATGTCCTAAGCCAACTGGCTTCCCTCCTCAGCGATGTGTGGCTCTCAGCTGACTTGTGGAATGGACCTAACCATGAAGGCTGTGACCCTGGGCCTCTGTCAAGGCCCCCTAGAAGGTGGCCCTGCTCGAAGGAGTTCTTTATTTTTTTTTACAATTCAACAAGGATTGTTTCCACCATTGACATAATCTAACACTGATTAATTGTTTTCCTAATGGATTGATAAGTGTGACCTTGTTGCTCAGGCAGTCTACACGGTAGACACTGTCTGCCACATTTACCCCATTTTTTAGAACGTCCATTCTCATTGACGGTCTTTGGCACTGCTCCATTCACTGAAGTGCAGCAGAATAAAATGGCGGGGAAAAGCACAGAATGATTAGATTTATATGCTTCATTTAAACATTTATGTACCAGGGCTTGACAACACAATAGCCAATGTTTTAGCACTTGAATAATGTGTTTCAAGCACTCGTGTGAGGCAGAGGATGGAGCTAACTCAAATGTTGTAGATACTGAGACTGTCAACAGCTAGACAGAGCATGAGAAAGGTGTTTGAGAGGGGTAGAGAAAAAGTAGAATCCATGGAGATATAAGCTGCCGGTCATCCATCTTGTGTACATGCGTGTAAAGGTGGGCGTGTGTTGTAATCTAGTCAGTCACACGTCCTGCCTGTCCCAGTGTGCCTGACTCAGTTTGTGGTGGTGGTATGTGAATATTATGGGATGCCCATTTGACCTCATTATAAGTGCGTTGCTATTGGCAACCATGGGTTGGGAGGGGGAGGCGGGAGGGGGGAGGGGGGAGGGGGGAGGGGGGAGGGGGGAGGGGGGAGGAGAAGAGGGGCATTATGGGATAGAAACCTGACCTCTCTTTTTTTCCCTCTCTCTCGCTGTCTCCGAGGACACACGGTTTGCCTAAACAAAGATACATAAGGAGACATGGTGGGAAGAGATTGCCAAAGCCCACACTGGCAGAGCCATCACCATACCTGTTTACAGAGCTGGTATAAATAGTTACATCCACTCACATTCAATATATATAGAGACCACTACACTTACACAATGGACAATAGCATGCAGTATATATACATTTCAGCCTAGAGGATGTACTCATTGTGTACGTGTTGTTGTGTGTGTGCGTTCGAATAGCATGAATGTCTCTGGCCACTGGAGTCGAAAAATCTGTCCGTCTCACTTCCTTGTTCCCTGATATGGCTGGTTTCCATGAATACGGTGACGGCAAGGCAGCCTATGGTCTTATTATGGGATGCTCTTTGTTTTGTCACAACGTGTCCTGGTATGGGATGGGTGGGTGGGGGAGGGGGGTGAAAAGAGTATGTGTGAGTGTTGAGGAGGGGGGGGGGGTGGAAAGGGTGTGTGTGCATTGGGGGGGAGTGTTTGTGTTGGGGGGAGGGGCAGAGAAAGAGTGCACGTGCATGCGTGTGTTAAGATGGGGGGGGGGGGGGGTGGTAATGTTGACGTGTGTGTGATGTAAGCTAAGCACCATGAGTACAACTGGTAGGTGAGAATAACCTCTTCGATTGTTTGGACTACATCCCAAAACTACTAACTGGGCAAAATCCAATGTACACCATACAACATAAAATAACAGAAGTAATAACGTAGGGACACAGCCTAGGCCACCATGCTTATTTTGGGGCCTAAAGTTTGTGCTGTCTACTTGTCACATAGTCTGTATGGAACGTGCGTACAGTTTTTTTCTCTGGACTGCCAACCTAAGGCGAGAGCAAGAGAAAAAGAGTTCAAATGGTTTTGGAAAGGAACCTATAGCGCATGGTTAGGTCTGTTGCAGACATCACTGTATGCAGTGTATTTTGAGAAACCGGCCTCCTTGTGTGTGTGCGTGTGCTTACAGTTTGAAGACATACTGTACTCTAAGAGAGGGGTGCGCGTGAGAGAGCGAGAGAGAGAGAGGGAGGGAGAGAGAGAGAGAGAGAGAGAGAGAGGGAGGGAGGGAGAGAGAGAGAAAGAGAGGGAGGGAGAGAGACAGAAGAGAGCCGGGGAGTGAATTAGCACTCAGATTATTATGGAGTGGCAGAGGTGGGGGAGGAGGGGGGAGGGAGGGCAGCCGCTCTGCTTATTATGGGATGCCGGCGTTGTTAGGCGTGGGGGAGGGGTGGAGGCGTGGAAGTAAGGGGGGGGGGGGGGGGGTTGGCTGAACGAGGGGGAGGAGGGGTAGCGGAATATTATGGTCTGGCCTAGGCCTGTTTTGTGTGCTAAGACTCTTCCCTCCACCCTCCCTTCTTCCCTTCCCTCCCACCCGTGCTTGAGAATGCGTGTGCGTTACTAAGGGAGTACTGTGTGCGCATTGAGATCAAGGCAGGCTTGACGTGTGGTATATTATGGGATGTCTATCCTCAGGTGCGTATTGAATGAAAGGAAAGAGACAGACGTAAGAGACAAAGGGAGTTGTCTGTTGGTCTGTCTGGGGATCTCACAAGAACCACATTGTCTCATATCATTTCCTAATAGTGGAGTTGAATGTGTTGCTCTTTCCAAATCATCTTTGCAAACAGTGATCCCAATTTTTATGAACTAAGGGTAGTTTATAGTCAAGGAACTGCAACTGGTTATTATTAATGTTACATTATGTGCAGAGAGTGGCGACACTGACAACACACACATACACGCATGCAGGAGTGTCCACAGAAGAAACCCATTTTCGACCCATTTTCTTTTTTTCCATCCACGACGTTCCTCTTCCAAGGACAGCCAGGAGAGGTGCGGAGCCATATCAGCGTTGCCCTGGGACCATTCCAAGTGCTCATGCCCATGTCTTAGTCAGGGACAGAGCAGGAGAAAAATCTGGTTCAGTATTGAGACTTGATATACTTGTGACCTTGACCTCTCACTCTTCTTAATTCTTTGTTTGGCTGTTTATACTTATTCTAGACACCATGAGACCGTTTTTCAAATAGAGATCGGGTACAGTCCCCCCCCCAAAAAAATTGTATATAAACAGAGACTTCTCTTTCTTAGATTTAGACTAGGCCCAATGGAGTCCAATTAACCAGTATGTACATTTGGCTCAAAATGTTTATAGACCACTGAACTCCATGAAGGTGTGGAGGAACAGTATCCCTCTAGTTTGAACTAATCTGTGGGATTCTCCACAGATTGAGGCAGTCATGAATGTGTTTGGCTTGAATGATGTTAGATCCAGTCAAGCCAACACATAATGGAGCAAGCGTTCCTCATTCACATGAATGAAAGGAAGAAATTGTGGGAATACAACTAGAGCAAGACAGGAAGCCATATTATCATCAGCAACAGCAATGAACACTCTTTTCCCCTCACAGTGGAACTGTCTCTTCACTGACAAGGGAAATGTGCTCTCACAATTCTTATTGTGTCAGCCAGGAGTCTCTTACTCTACCTGCCTGCCAGTCAGTCAGATAGCTGCTCTCTTATCTGTCTGTCCACAGTCCTCTCGTCTATCAGTGAGTCAATATGATTCCATCCATATGTTCTGTCTTGCCTGGTGACAGTCTTACATTAAAGGATGTCTGGAATGGAGAGGGTGTGGGGGTGTGTAGAGAGGAGGGGGGAGGGGGGGGTTGAAGGAGTATTATGGTCTGTATTTTGGCTTACATGGTAATCTGACCCCGCCTGTAACCCCCACCCCCTCGCGAGTGCTTATCTCCATGGCAACAACCGGTACAGGAAGAATATTATGGTCTGTAGTTTCTCTTTGCTCAAAAATGATATTATGGGATGTTGCTTGTCGGCCGCCTGTGTGGGGGAGGGGCAGCAGCGTGCTGGTCCCCATGACAACCGCCCCCATATCCCTCTGATTGGTGATTATGGGATGTTACCCAACCCCCCTTCCTCACCACCACCACCCCCCACCTCACCCCTTCCCCCCATATGCACACATGAACACTGTGTTCACAGTGAAAGAGGGGGGGGGGGAAGAGAGAGAGAGCTTGTGTGATAGAGAGACAGAACTTGGGAGTGTGCATGTGCTCCATTTCCGTGGTTCTTTGTGACAGCACTCTGCTACACCGTGTGAGAGCAAGAAACCCAGGAAGAGACTAACCAGCCAGTCAGCAGTCAGTCAGTAAGACAAAGGGAGGGCTGGTGGGAGGAGACAGGGGAGAGGGACAGAGTAGTCACAAAATGAAGGTGTGCTGAGTCAGAGATATGTGAGAGAGTCCTAGAAAAGGTATTGAAATGTATGGAGCTTGAGCGAGAACTGTCAGTCTAGAATCGTGTAGGCGATCCAAGTCACGGAAGTGACAGCTTTTCTTATCTGTGCAGACTAGACAGAAACAGGACCTTCTGAGTTTGTTGTCCCAAATCGACTACAGCAGTTCATTATATTTAAAGCCTCACTCGCAAACAGACACATAGAAAGCCACAACAGACACAAACACACACACATACACACTCACACACACAGTTAGTCAGCTGTTGGCTCCTGCAGTTAGAAACATTGAGGGATGGAGAAGAAGAACATGGCTGTGAATAAGGCCTTGATCCTACTCTGCTGTTTGCCTGTCTGGGCCCCTAGAAATGACCTCTCAACCTCTATGATCTAAGACCTATCCCTAAATAATGCCACCTGCCCTCTTAAGTGCTTGCTCATTGGACAGGGTGGTGCGTTGTCTACAAAAACGTATGTGGTATGAATGACAATGTTTGGCACTACAGCAATAGAATAAGGTATGGTCCCTGAGTGAAGACCTGTAAAACATGCTTTCTGGTAGAAGTGCCCATCTAATAGATATAAGACTGTGGTTGTGCCTATGTGACTGACTGTGCATGGTTGGTTGGTTGGTTGTTACTGCTCTTTAATGTACAGTGCAGTGTCTCTGCATACATATAGATGGTGAGACTCAAGTTAAATGCAGTCATGTGGCGCACAGTTGCCATGTGACGGCTCTCTTTTTTTCCATCCCTTTCTCTTTTTGGAGTTATGCTTATTGTGGGATGTCAGTGACTGTGCTGATTATTATTATGGGATGTCAGACGGGGGTGGGAGGGGGTGAGCGTTTCCATGGTAATGTCGGTTGCTAAGGGGGGCACGGAGGAATGGGGAAGAGACTGCATGTGCGTGTGTGTGGGGGGGGAGGGGGGTGGATTATTATGGTCTGTACGTTGCAAGGTAACTATGCAGAGTGGGGGAGGGGTGAGTGTGTGTGGGGGGGTTATTATGGGATGTCTGCCCCCTGATCTCTTTGTGTGTATGCGCGCGGGGTGTAGTGAGAGGGAGACGGCGACGTCGTGTGCAACGCAGGACAACATACGAAAAAAGATTAGAATAACGTTACAGAATTTATTAATTTATACATAGTTGTCCCAAAAATACACAAACTATTGAAAGAAAATTTACATAACGCTGTATTATACTGTTTTAATACAGTGGAATCAAGTTGTGAGTATTATTCTTTTTTGGGCTTCTTTGTTTCAGCTTAGTTTACATTATCTCCATGAAACGGAAGAACTGGAAGGAGTGATAATACATTACAGAACGTTTAGAATGTATTCCTGGAATCTTCTTTTATTCTCTTACCTCGCCGGTAATGCTAGCTAGTAAAGCTAACGGGTATGCTAGCTAATGGGACGGAAAAGTAGTTGGAAGATGGCATGTGTCAGATGGCTTAATGTACGCATAAATTGAAATAGTTTAGTTACATTATCCATCTTTATTGTTGTATTGTAAGCACTATTCTTCTTGTGCATGTGTATTTATTATTTCTGACACTGCGAGTTCTAAATATTCACTTCCGTTTTCTTTTTGTTCTTTTTATTTCCACCCCTTTCCGAAACCTGTCCCTCATCTGGCACGACCTGGACTGGACGAATACAAGACTGGGACATAAGAACTCCGGAGGCGAAACGGATTTGCTTGCCAACTTTCTGTAAACTTTATTTTGGTTAGCTTGGAGTTTGGCTAACTAAATTTAAAGTTTGCAATAATGTCTGGAAGTGAGGATGATAGAGATGATTTTGGACCCGAAGACCGGTCGATTCTGCACGGTAGGAAACTGTCTTCAAATTTATAGTTTGCCAATCTCTAGTTAGTGAGCTAACGTTACGCAGATAGTTAATTAACAGAGTTTAGCAAATTTGTGTATTGCCTTTTAAATGTGTGTACTTCTGTAGCCGTCTACCCTAGTTAGCTAGCTATCTTAGACCATTCTTTTGTGTGCATACGCTAACTAGCTAATGTTAGTATCAATACCAGTTTGTATGCCGAAGAAAAAATCTGACGGAATTGTCATTATAGCCTGCGCATGCTAACCGCTGGTCCTGTTGTTTCAGAAAAAGACATTGAGGTATTACCTCACGATTTCTCTCTTCGTTCAATGGCTTAGATTTTTTTTCCGCCGACCCACACCGGCATATTCATGCGGCCTAGCTTAAACTAGCTAGCTGCCGGTATATGTTACGTGCCTATGACAATATGGAGGCAGCCAGTTAGCTTGAAAGCTGGAAGATGACGTTCGGTAGCTCTCCACCTCTCTGCTGGGTGGTTGGTGGCTCCGCTTTGCGTGGTAGAAATAAAAAAGCCCATTCTGCAGTAACCATAGCTAGGAATATTTCTTGAAAAAGTTAATATACACACAAACTTAATATCAAGAATCAGTTTTGTTTATACACAACCGAGCTCGCGCATGACAACCATCGAATATTTGAGCTTGAGGGAAGAAGGATCGCTCACTGCACGAGGGAATTTTCCGATTCAGATGTCACGTTTTAAGTTCTTGTATATCAGACGAATTACTGCGGTTGTGAGATGCAATACAAGGCTGGTTAACACAAAAGTCAGTAATTTTGCAAATTGACTTTTGATAACGCACTGTTGGCTTGCGAGCGAGCTCATCTAGCAATTTAACGTCTATGGTGCCAGGTTAGCCAAAGCTAGTCCGATTGTTTCACCCCACTCAAGATTGTCTGCTTTTGTGATGCTTGCCAAGTAAGACGATGGCTACGATCTAAATAGAAGTCATAGTTCTCATAAATACATCAGTGTTTTAAACCATTACATGCTGTGTTGGCCCACCCTTAATTTATTACACACACCATTTTGTTGCACACAAAGTTCACATCAATTAACTCCTTCCGTTCATTTCAGATGAGGACGACGAGGAGCTGTCGGAGACTGAGGCTCCCAAGGTGAAGAAAAAGAAGAAGGCCAAGAAGAGCCGTGAAAGCAAAAGCAGCAAGAGACGTTCTCGCAGAGAGGTACCCTGCACAGCACTCACTGAACTGTCCCATGTGTGCATGTTTTTATTTTTTTATGCATTTAGTCATTTAGCAGACGCTCTTATCCAGAGCGTCACTCTTAGTCACTTTTAGCTTCTTAACTTCTTCAAAATCACAACTTATAGCTGCATAACATAATATCCACATCCTTACAGGAGTAAATGCATCAGTGTGACCTGATTCTGTACCAATAGATACAAACAAACAAAATACATTTCCCAACGGATGACCCATCCGTGACGAACTGCATTTCCCATAACCCTCTGCCATGGTTTTGGTCCAGGATGTGCCAGTCAGCTCCCCAGAGGCCATGGAGGTGCCCGAGGTGGAGGCCGAGGAGGAGCGAGGAGTCCGCGGCTCAGACAGCGAGGGCAGCGACTACAACCCCGGCAGGAAGAAGAAGAAGAGGACGAGTGCGGGGAGGGAGAAGAGGAGGAGCAGCACGGGCGCAGAGAGGAACTCTGGAGGCTCCTCCGCCTCCAAGAGGAAGGACCCGGAGCCCGAGGAGGAGGAGGAAGAGGAAGATGACGACGACAGCTCGGTGAGAACTGGCTTTGGTTTTTAGAGACGCGGCTATGGTCGTAAGGCGACCTCCATTGAGAAGTGTTTTTGTTATGCGTTTTGTTTGTGTCGTGTCGCTATTGTGGGTGTATATCTATGTCATCAATGTGTTTATGTGAGGTTCTGTCTAGACTGGTAACATTTCCTTGGGAAAGGACAATGAATCCATGAGTCTGCCACAACATCGGCCAGTACTCAAATAAAACCAAGTAGATTCAACTTACTTCCTGTAGTGTCTGGTCCTGATCTGAGTTCCCTGACTCGTGACCTAGTTTGACTCTTACTCACAATATAATTAAGTTTCACTCAATCTTTTGTCAGGAGCCAAAGACATCGTCCCAGCTCCTGGATGACTGGGGCATGGAGGACATTGACCACATTTTCAGTGAGGAAGACTACCGCTCTCTCACTAACTACAAGGCTTTCAGTCAATACGTCAGGTAAACAATACATTGCATCTCTCTCCATATGCACATCTCTCCATATCCATCTTTTTCACACATCTCCTTTCTCATCTCTCACTATCCCTCATCTCTTTTGGCTGTTTCACCCTGCTTTTCTGTGTCTCTATCCTCTGCCCGTGACTCATCTCAACCATCTACCTGCCGTCTCTTCCTCCCCAGGCCCCTCATCGCAGCCAAGAACCCCAAGATTGCCGTGTCAAAGATGATGATGGTCCTGGGGGCCAAGTGGCGAGAGTTCAGCACCAACAACCCGCTGCGAGGCTCTGCTGCCGCCAACGCAGCCCTGGCCACCGCCAACGTCTCAGCCGCTGTGGACAGCATGGTGGCAGAGGTGGTGCCCCCTGCTCCTGCCCCTGCTCCTGCCCCGCCCCCAACCATCGAGCCCCAGCCTCCCCCCGCACCACCCCTACGCAAGGCCAAGACCAAGGAGGGCAAAGGTGGGCACTGGTTAAGGGTCCCCATCCATGTTCCTATACGAAGCCTTTTTCCTTAGTTGGAAAGCGAGTCTTACACGTCACTGTCTTGGTTGTCTGTCCAGGTCCGAATGCGCGTAAGAAGTCCAAGGCGACTCCTAAACCCCAGGAGAAGAAGAAGCCCAACACCAAGAAGGTGGCTCCCCTCAAGATCAAACTGGGAGGCTTCAACAGCAAGAGGAAACGCTCCTCGGTAACGTCCCTGTGTTTTTTCCTCCCTGATTTCCGCCCTGCCCTCCCCCCCCCTCTGGATGCGTTGACTTAGTGTGATTCGTCTCCCCTCTCTCGATTGGCTCAGAGCGAGGAGGACGAGCCCGACGTGGACAGTGACTTTGACGACGCCAGCATCAACAGCATCTCCGTGTCGGACGGCTCCACCAGCCGCAGCAGCCGCTCCAAGAAGAAGCCCAAGAGCAAACCCAAGAAGAAGAAGGGTCAGTGGCGTGTGTGTGTGTGTGCGCGCGTGTGTGTTGGGTCCGCATGTCTTCCTTGGTGCTTGCGTTCATCTATGCTGCTATGATGCTGTTATGTGTTGCCACACTTAAGATCCTTGCATGGTTGTGGGAGTTAGTGTAGGTGTGTGTGTGTGTGAACGTGTGAACTGCTATTGAGTCAGTACGTGAGTCACAGTACAAGACCACAGTTTGAAGTCATAGACGGCACATTTGTTTTACATTTTTACAACCTTTTTTTCCGAGCCCCCCCTCGTCCCTTCGAATGTGCACACACACACACACACACACTGCTATGAAGTGTCTGACTCCTGTCTGTCCCCCCCCCCCCCCTGCAGTGGAGACAGAGGATGGGGACGGCTATGAGACCGACCACCAGGACTACTGCGAGGTGTGTCAGCAGGGCGGGGAGATCATCCTGTGTGACACCTGTCCCCGGGCCTACCACATGGTCTGTCTGGACCCCGACATGGAGAAGGCCCCCGAGGGCACCTGGAGCTGCCCACACTGTGTAAGTGGAACTGACAGACACGTCCACGAGCCAATCAGCTGTGGTTGTTCAGTGAGGTGACCGATGTCCCGTCTCCCCCCCCCCCCCCCCCCAGGAGAAGGAGGGCATCCAGTGGGAGGCGCGGGAGGAGGGTTCGGAAGGCGAGGAGGAGAGTGAGGTGATGGGCGAGCCCGAGGAGGACGACCACCACATGGAGTTCTGCCGCGTGTGCAAGGACGGCGGGGAGCTGCTGTGCTGCGACTCCTGCCCCTCCTCCTACCACATCCATTGCCTCAACCCGCCCCTGCCAGAGATCCCCAACGGAGAGTGGATCTGCCCACGATGCACTGTGAGTCCATACGCCTATGGGATGGGAGACCGGGGGGATGATTGGCAGTGGCCTCAGCCAGTCGGCATGGGAGCGGGGAGGATTCAGGATCTAACCGAGGCCTGGCTTTGATGCTTCATAAAAGCATGTGTTTGGTTCTTCTGTGTAATAATCTTTTCTCCCCCCTTCTCCAGTGTCCAAATATGAAAGGCAAAGTGCAGAAGATTCTGACGTGGCGTTGGGGCGACCCCCCTCCCCCGACCCCCGTGCCCCGCCCACCAGAGCTCCCGGCCGACAGCCCTGACCCCGCCCCTCTGGCCGGCAGGCCCGACAGGGAGTTCTTTGCCAAGTGGAGCAACATGTCCTACTGGCACTGCTCCTGGGTGTCAGAGCTGCAGGTAGGCGTCTGGACGGAAACACAGTCATACTTCATCTCCAAAAGTCCATAAACCCATACCCACACAAACTTCCCCCTCACTCACTACATCACACATGCACACAGCAACTATTCTAACCCTGTTCTCCCCCGACCAATCCAGTTGGAGCTCCACTGCCAGGTGATGTTCCGGAACTACCAGCGCAAGAACGACATGGACGAGCCCCCTCCCATCGACTTTGGCGGCGAGGGCGAGGAGGACAAGAGCACCAAGAGGAAGAACAAGGACCCCCTGTACGCTAAGATGGAGGAGAAGTTCTACCGCTTTGGCATCAAGATGGAGTGGATGATGATTCACCGGATCCTCAACCACAGGTGAGCCCACCTCCACGCCTGCCCAGGTGGTGACCTCAGAGCTCGTCTGCTGATGTCTGCCTTGTCCGAGTCAGCCCTCTGTCATGGGGGGGGGGGGGGGGTAGTTGACTCAACTGAACCTAAACCTGTCTGATATTTTTACGATGGTTCTGTCAACTTTCTGTCTGTGTTCCCCTCAGCATGGACAAGAAGAACAATGTCCATTACCTCATCAAATGGAAGGATCTGCCCTACGACCAGGCCACCTGGGAGGCAGAGGACATGGACGTCCCAGAGTTCGACATCTACAAGCAGCAATACTGGCACCACAGGCAAGGACCCCCTCCCTCCCACACACACCTACGACCCCCTCCCTCTCAGACACCCCTAGGACCCCCTCCCTCCCGCACACCCCTAGGACCCCCTCCCTCTCAGACACCCCTAGGACCCCCTCCCTCTCAGACACACCTAGGACCTCCTCCCTCTCAGACACCCCTAGGACCCCCTCCCTCTCAGACACACCTAGGACCCCCTCCCTCTCAGACACACCTAGGACCCCCTCCCACACACACCTAGGACCCCCTCCCACACACACCTAGGACCCCCTCCCTCTCAGACACCCCTAGGACCCCCTCCCTCCCACACACACCTAGGACCCCCTCCCACACACACCTAGGACCCCCTCCCACACACACCTAGGACCCCCTCCCTCCCACACACACCTAGGACCCCCTCCCTCTCAGACAAACCTAGGACCCCCTCCCTCTCAGACACACCTAGGACCCCCTCCCTCCCACACACACCTAGGACCCCCTCCCTCTCAGACACACCTAGGACCCCCTCCCTCTCAGACACACCTAGGACCCCCTCCCTCCCACACACACCTAGGACCCCCTCCCTCTCAGACACACCTAGGACCCCCTCCCTCTCAGACACCCCTAGGACCCCCTCCCTCCCACACACACCTAGGACCCCCTCCCTCTCAGACACACCTAGGACCCCCTCCCTCTCAGACACACCTAGGACCCCCTCCCTCTCAGACACACCTAGGACCCCCTCCCTCTCAGACACACCTAGGACCCCCTCCCTCTCAGACACACCTAGGACCCCCTCCCTCTCAGACACCCCTAGGACCCCCTCCCTCTCAGACACACCTAGGACCCCCTCCCTCTCAGACACCCCTAGGACTCTCTGAGACTTTTCAAACATGACTCGTTTAGTTGTGACCCTTGAGTACCCCTGTTCCCTCCACCACCACCTCAAAAGACAGTGCTTATGAGGAGGTTCTCTTTTCATCTTCTCTGTGCTGGCCTGTTACAGGGAGCTCATGATGGGAGACGAAGGGAAACCAGGGAAGAAGGTCAAGGTCAAGGGCAAGGTCAAGAGGCTGGACAGGCCGCCAGAGAACCCTGTGGTTGATGTGAGTTTGTGTGTGTGTGTGTGTGTGTGTGTGTGGGGGGGGGGGGGGGCGGACTCAGTGTTCATTGTCGAAGCAGGTTTTCAGGGATGTTGTTGAACTCCCCAAGTGTTAATGTCTCACCCTACCCCCCCAGCCCACCATCAAGTTTGACCGTCAGCCAGAGTACCTGGACTCGACGGGGGGCACCCTGCACCCCTACCAGCTGGAGGGCCTCAACTGGCTGAGGTTCTCCTGGGCGCAGGGCACCGACACCATCCTGGCTGACGAGATGGGCCTGGGCAAGACCGTGCAGACTGCTGTGTTCCTCTACTCGCTCTACAAAGAGGTGCGTAGCAGCTGGGGCCTGCTCCTCTGTCTGCCTGCTCCGTGGGGCTGCCTGCTCCTCTGTCTGAGGGGGAAACTAGACATTGTTTTAGGCAAATATGCTGAAGAAAGGGCTACTTTGCATACATGTTTAGGTTTTGTTTGTTATATATACAAAAATATTTTTGTAAAGTTAACAAAAAAATAATATTTCCATAAAGTTTGTGTAGTTGACAGGCCTATCTGATGGGAAGTACAAACACTGCCCCTAGTGTATCCATGTCGTCAGTCTATACTACATATTCAACTGTACTAGTCCAGCCATTTTGTTTAAGTCAGGTGAAATTTGACGACATTAAGCCTGGGAGCTGAGTAAACACACAGCTGGGATCACATGGGGGCCACTGCCACCTATGGGTTGGAGGGTAGAACGCACTTCCTTTGACGGCGCCACAGTGAACCTATTAAGGGCAAACACTTTATTTCTGGTCTTGGGCTGAAAAAAGTACATATATAAAAATATATACAACATTTTAAATGTCAGGCTAAAATATAGAGATCTCAGTGGGCTAATGCTACAAAAACCAAGTGTGTGTGTATATATAAATGAACTCCTCCCCTGCATTCTGTGTGTCCTCCAGGGCCACTCCAAAGGGCCGTTCCTGGTGAGCGCCCCCCTCTCCACCATCATCAACTGGGAGCGGGAGTTTGAGATGTGGGCTCCGGACATGTACGTGGTCACCTACGTGGGAGACAAGGACAGCAGGGCCGTCATCAGGGAGAACGAGTTCTCCTTCGAGGACAACGCCATCAGGGGAGGCAAGAAGGCCTCCAGGATGAAGGTGAGACTGGAGGGCAGGAGGAAGGAACACTAATCAACGCTCGTCTGATTTTATTCGTTCCAATCGACATTGAAATGGTCAAAACAAGGCCTGCTTTTTCCAACTGAAGTGGAAAAAATAACACAAAATTTATCCCATAATGATTTATAAAAGAAAGTCTGTCTCCCTGAGCTAGCGTAACTAAAGGGTTAAGTCCTTGCAGTTATGCGCCGGCTGCTCTCACTCTAGGTGCCACCCTTGATAACCCCTCTCCCCTCTACTTCACTGTCTTCCTATCTCTCCCCCCCCCCCCTGCAGAAAGACTCGTCAGTCAAGTTCCACGTCCTGCTGACGTCGTATGAGCTCATCACCATCGACATGGCCATCCTGGGCTCCATCGACTGGGCCTGCCTGGTGGTGGACGAGGCCCACAGGCTCAAGAACAACCAGTCCAAGGTAGGATGGAAACACCCACACACACACACACAGAGAAGATCCCCATCTCTATGTAATACTGTGTGTAATGCTTGTCTTTCCCCTCCTCCCCCTCTCCTTCTCCTCCTCCTGCTGTGGGGCAGTTCTTCAGAGTGCTGAACAACTACCCCCTGCAGCACAAGCTGCTGCTGACCGGCACCCCTCTGCAGAACAACCTGGAGGAGCTCTTCCACCTGCTCAACTTCCTCACCCCCGAGAGGTTCAGGTAGGACTCTGTCTGTCTGTCAGTCTGTGTGTGTCTGTGTGTGTGTCTGTCTGTCTGTCTGTCTGTCTGTCTGTCTGTCTGTCTGTCTGTGTGTGTCTGTGTGTGTGCCTGTCTGTCTGTCTGTCTGTCTGTGTGTGCCTGTCTGTCTGTCTGTCTGTGTGTGCCTGTCTGTCTGCCTGTCTGTGTGTGTCTGTGTGTGTGTGTGTGTGCCTGTCTGTCTGCCTGTCTGTGTGTGCCTGTCTGTCTGTGTGTGTGCTTTGCATGCCCACTCATAGGATACATCAAAAGTTTGTGCTCACTCAGTACATGATCGCCACAGTTCTTCCATGACTAGATCCTCCCTGTTGCTGAGGTGTTACTGCCGGCCCACTGACTCACCCCCATCTCTCCTCCCCCCTCTCTCTCAGTAACCTGGAGGGCTTCCTGGAGGAGTTTGCTGACATCGCCAAAGAGGACCAGATCAAGAAGCTGCACGACATGCTGGGCCCGCACATGCTCAGAAGACTGAAGGCCGACGTCTTCAAACACATGCCTTCTAAGACGGAGCTCATCGTCAGGGTGGAGCTCAGCCCCATGCAGAAGTGAGCGAGCGAGCAAGGGAGGGAGGGAGGGACTGGGGAGAACCAGAGGGTCTCCTTGTCACCCGGAGAGCAGTTGCTTCTCTGACAGGTCATTCTCCCATCGAGGCTGATGTTGTCGTTCTGACTGGCTTGTTTTCCTTCTGCGTCACCAGGAAGTACTACAAGTTCATCCTCACTCGTAACTTTGAGGCCCTGAACACGCGAGGGGGAGGGAACCAAGTGTCTCTGCTCAACGTGGTCATGGACCTGAAGAAGTGCTGCAACCACCCCTACCTCTTCCCTGTGGCTGCTATGGTACGCTCCAGTCCCCTACTGCTTTCATAGACAACACACCTTTAAACTGCTGTAGAAAGGATTGATTCATCACTTGACGATGGATACACCATTTTTCTTTTACATCATCATATGACAACATATCAGGAAGTGGTTCTTGGGTACTCACGATTTGGTTCCTCCGTAACAGGAAGCGCCGAAGATGCCTAACGGGATGTACGACGGCGGCGCGCTCACTAAGGCTGCTGGGAAACTGACGCTGCTGCAGAAGATGATGCGGAAGCTGAAGGACGGAGGCCACCGGGTGCTCATCTTCTCTCAGGTGAACCACACGCAACCGCAACTCATCCCAACCACCAGGGTACATCAAGCATGTATGTCTGCAGGTTCTCTGGTGTCTCCTGACCCTCTCGCTGTGCCCCCCCCCCCCCTAGATGACCAAGATGCTGGACCTGCTGGAGGACTTCCTGGAAAATGAGGGTTACAAGTACGAGAGGATCGACGGAGGGATCACTGGCGGCATGAGACAGGAGGCCATCGACCGCTTCAACGGTGAGACTCACACGCCTCCTCCACCCAGCTGGTGGACAGCACACGACGGTTATGCCGTGTTGCTTAGTCAGTGTGTGTGTGTGTGTGTGAAGCTGGGGGTTCATGGCCTGTGTGTGTGTGTGAAGCTGGGGGTTCATGGCCTGTGTGTGTGTGTGTGTGTGTGTGTGTGTGTGTGTGTGTGTGTGTGTGAAGCTGGGGGTTCATGGCCTGTGTGTTTTGTGTGTCAGCTCCGGGAGCGCTGCAGTTTGCCTTCCTGCTGTCCACCAGAGCAGGAGGGCTGGGGATCAACCTGGCCACGGCCGACACTGTCGTCATCTACGACTCGGACTGGAACCCCCACAATGACATCCAGGTAGGTGTCAACACACACACACACACCTGGAACCTACCACAACCTACGCCATAGCTCACTTCATTAATAATCACTTGTTACCACAGACTAGTGTCTTGTTGCCTAGTTAACGCTCCTCGTGTGCAGCGATTGCTTCCGTGGAAGGTTCTAGAAAGTGATGGTGTCTCCTCCCCCCCCAGGCGTTCAGCAGAGCCCATCGTATCGGACAGAACAAGAAAGTGATGATCTACCGCTTCGTCACCAAGGCCTCGGTGGAGGAGAGGATCACTCAGGTAGACATCCAATCAACTCATTGATCCCTCCAGACAATCAAGGAGTCTAACAAGGAAAGGTGGAGCTGTTGGTTCACTCACCTGGGATTCCCCTACCAGTAACCCCCGTCCCTGTCCCCCAGGTGGCCAAGAAGAAGATGATGCTGACCCACCTGGTGGTGCGGCCCGGCCTGGGCTCCAAGACGGGCTCCATGTCCAAACAGGAGCTGGACGACATCCTGAAGTTCGGCACCGAGGAGCTCTTCAAGGACGAGCTGGGAGAGGGTGAGTCTGTGGGAGAGGGTGGGTCTGTGGGAGAGGGTGGGTCTCTGGGAGAGGGTGGGTCTCTGGGAGAGGGTGAGTCTGTGGGAGAGGGTGGGTCTGTGGGAGAGGGTGGGTCTGTGGGAGAGGGTGAGTCTGTGGGAGAGGGTGGGTCTCTGGGAGAGGGTGAGTCTGTGGGAGAGGGTGAGTCTGTGGGAGAGGGTGAGTCTGTGGGAGAGGGTGGGTCTCTGGGAGAGGGTGAGTCTGTGGGAGAGGGTGGGTCTCTGGGAGAGGGTGAGTCTGTGGGAGAGGGTGAGTCTGTGGGAGAGGGTGAGTCCCAGCTGCCAGGACGCTGATGCTCCGTGTCCTCACGTCTGCTGTAGAAGCCCCGCTCCGGGGCTAAATGAGCCAGTGAATGTATTGGTAGTGTGACGAGGTGACTATGCTGATAAGACGGCCTCCTCCCCCCCACCAGGAGACAACAAGGAGGAGGACAGCAGCGTGATCCACTATGACGACAAGGCCATCGACCGCCTGCTGGACCGCAACCAGAGCGCCACGGAGGACACGGAGATCCAGAGCATGAACGAGTACCTGAGCTCCTTCAAGGTGGCCCAGTACGTGGTCAAAGACGAGGAGGAGGCGGTGAGTCCTGCCTGTGTGACAGACAGAGAGAGGGAGGGTAGAGTGCCATGTGCATGCGTCTTCTGCGAGTATTTGGCAGGTCCGGTTTCCTGTATGGTATCCATGTGTGTGTGATTTGGAAGTTGTGTGTGTGTGGAAGTTAAGTGTCTTCAAACCCCCTTAACTCTTAGTAACTTTTTTACATGAACCTAAGTCAATGAAGACTAGAACATAGGTTCCCATCCAGTTCCCACTGATCTCTAACTCCCCCCCCCCTCCAGGAGGAGGAGGTGCAGCGCGAGGTGATCAAGCAGGAGGAGAGCGTGGACCCAGACTACTGGGAGAAGCTCCTGAGGCACCACTACGAGCAGCAGCAGGAGGACCTGGCCCGCAACCTGGGCAAGGGCAAGAGGATCCGCAAGCAGGTCAACTACAACGATGGCTCCCAGGAGGACCGAGGTAGTAGACGGGGTAACCATGGCGACGCGGCAACGCTTCCTTACCTTACACGCATGTCTGTGTGTGGATGGTGGGCGGGGGGGCGGCCGGGCGGGCGGGGTGTGTGAGCGTGGGTGTGTGCGTGTGTGTACTTATTCCATTGCTTCATGCTTTTCCCTCAAACGTGCGTGCGTGTGAACAAAGTTCCTTTGTGCGCATGTGTCGAGTACATCTCTGGAGCTCGGGCGCGTGAGTGATGTCCTTGCATGGGTTGTGAAGTTTGACCGCCGCATTCAAAACGCGGTGCAAACTTGACGTGGGCTGTCGAAGCTTGTTGATGCCTGAGGATCCACCCTGGGATCAAGTCAAACGGCTTCCACAGTAACAGCAGCATGGACTACACGCCTGTCTGGTTGAACTACACTACACACAGTGCTGTGGGGCCGCCATGATCTCACCAGAAAGAGGAACATGCCGGCTCCTGCCCGCCCCCACATACATACACACACACACACAAAGCCACAGTGTCTGACATAGCTAGCTTCCTGGGAGATGTGGAGTGAGGATTTGTTTGTGTGCGAATAGCTGTTCAGGGTGTGTCCTGTTTCCCTCGGTGCCTGTCCCAGCTGGGGGCGTGTATGAAGCCGAGGCCCACACCTCCCCCTGGATCAGGAGTCAGGAGACCTTCTCCAGCACCTCCCCCTTCCTGCTCTCCTAGCTCTGTCAACACACCCTTTATCTTCTCCTTGCCAGGAAACGGAACTGCTTTTGAACTGTTTCCAAACCCTGACGGTTTGGCTGTGGTGTGTGTTGTCCTTGTAGACCCTGTGTGCCGTGTTAGACGTGGGGGCTGACATGGCCGTGTTTGTTTCTGTCTCTCAGCCGACTGGCAGGACGACCAGTCCGACAACAACTCTGACTACTCTGTGGCGTCCGAGGAGGGAGACGAGGACTTCGACGAGAGGGCAGAAGGAAGTGAGTTTTTCCGGCGTGTCACTTCCTGGTGTTGACCTCATGCAGGCCAGGTGTCAGTGGGGTGATGTCACTGCCCCTCTCAGGGTGTTCCTCCCCGTATTGTGTTGGGGTGAGGACCCACGCGTTGGTTCAGGTGAACCTGTCGTGACCCGTGTTTGCCTGTGTGTTTCCAGCCAACTCCCGCAGGCCTAACCGGAAGGGCCTGAGGAACGACCGGGACAAACCACTACCCCCCCTGCTGGCCAGAGTGGGAGGCAACATTGAGGTGGGTGCTCGTACACAACATGAAACCTGCATTAGTCGTTCAGCAGACAAATCCTCTTTCCATCAGCCTGGTATATCATGGCATCTGTCACCTGACGTGTGTGTGTGTTTGAGCCAGCTGTGTAAGCCCTGGTCCTGCTCTTGTTGTCCAGGTGCTGGGCTTCAACGCGCGCCAGAGAAAGGCCTTCCTGAACGCAGTGATGCGTTATGGGATGCCCCCTCAGGATGCCTTTACCACCCAGTGGCTGGTCAGAGACCTGCGAGGGAAGTCTGAGAAGGAGTTCAAGTAAGAACGCCACCCCCACTCATCCACACCCAGCTTCTGGAGCACCAAGGCCCTTTATAAAACACCAGTAACAGCATACGATGTTGTTGAGAAACCAAATGAAGGTTTCTTTTTACGCATTGCTTCTGCTTTCCTTCATAACCACCATCTCTCTCTCCCCCCCCCCTCTCTCTCTCTCTCTCCTCCCCTATCTTTCTCTCTGTCTCTCTCTCTCCCCCCCCCTCTCTCTCTCTCCCCCCCTCTCTTTCTCTCCCTCTCTGTCTCTCTCTTTCTCCCCCCCCCCCTCTCTCTCTCTCTCCCCCCCCCCTCTCTCTCTCTCTCCCCCCCTCTCTCCAGAGCGTACGTGTCTCTCTTCATGAGGCACCTGTGTGAGCCCGGGGCAGACGGAGCAGAGACCTTCGCCGACGGCGTCCCGCGCGAGGGGTTGTCGCGGCAACACGTCCTCACGCGCATTGGCGTGATGTCACTGATCCGCAAGAAGGTAAACGGGCATTTGAAACAACCTCTGTCCCGACCTGCTGTGTTGTGGTCTCTGACCGAGCCTAACCTTCCGGTCCTTTCCAGGTCCAGGAGTTTGAGCACGTGAACGGCCAGTGGTCCATGCCCTGGATGATGGAGCTGGAGGAGAGTAAGAAGGCTGCTGCTGCCGCCGCCCACCCTGACTCCCCAGGGAAGACCCCCTCCACAGGCACCCCAGCAGACACCCAGCCCAACACCCCCGCCACAGGTACTGACACACACACACACACACACACACACACACACACACACACAGTAGTGTCCCCCCTCCACCTGTCTTCTTCTACTCCTTTTTTTCCTCCCTCCTTCCAACTCCTCAGCACTCGGCCACAGTGCTGTTTCACCCCTGCCACTTCCTTCCTGGCTCCTCCCCCCCCCCCAGTGCCACTCTTAACCCCCATCCCCTGTGTCTGCTCACCCTCCCCAGTCCCCAAAACACCCTCCTCCACCACCGGCACCCCTGCAGACACCCAGCCAAACACACCCGCTGCAGGTAACCCCCACCCCCCCCTCTCGCCCCCCCCCCCCCCCCATCAGATTCCCAGAACAGCGGTCTGGGACGGAGGATCCCAGCCACGAGGGAGCCTGATGGATGTTTGTCAGGTGGAGGGTGGTGGTGTTGGTGGGGTTGATGACAACGACAATCTTCCTCCCCACAGTTGACGACGCCTCGAAGACGGAGGAGGCCGTGAAGGACGGAGAGAAGGAGGCGAAGAAGGAGGGAGAGGGCGAGAAGGAGGGCAAAGAGCCCGGCAAGACGGACGAGTCTGAGGTGATTGCCATCCCTGACGAGGACGAGAGGACTCCCCCTCCGGAAGAGAAGGAGAAGAAGGAAGAGAAGGAGGAGAAGGAGAAGGAGGGAGAGGAGCCCATGGAGACGGACAAGGCTAGCGGCGGGGCGGAGAAGGAGAAAGAGAAGGAGAAAGAGGGGGAGAATGACAAAGAGAAGGATGGAGAGACTGCCGAGAAGATGGTGGAGGGAGCGGAGGAGACCAAGTCTCCAGCTGAGACCAAGACGGAGGGGTCGGAGGTCAAATCGGAAGATTCCGAGGCCAAAGGTACCGTCTTCCATCCCGTTGGTGAAATGTATCTGGAGCATATAGTTGTACCTCTCGAAACAAACTCCCATTTATCTCTCTGTTGTCGTCAGTAGCAGAGGAGAAGAAAGACGAGAAGACTGAAAAGATGGACACCACTCCTGCCACAGATGAAAAGAAAGGTACTGATTCTCTCTCGCTCTCTCCCTGTCTGGCTGTTCTTTATACACACGTGCATGATGAAACTCCCCTGCCCTTGTGCGCCCTCCCTTTCTGACCCCGGTCTCTTGGCGTCTCGTCCTCCAGAGCAAAAGGAGGAGAAGGATGGCGTGAAGACGGAGGAGCCGGCCAAGCTGCCGAACGGAGACAGCGTCAAGGAGGGCGGGGCCGTGGTGGTGGCGGCGGCCGGAGGCAGCGAGGAGAAGAAGAAGGCCAAGACGAGGTTCATGTTCAACATCGCAGACGGAGGTTTCACAGGTGAGGCCAGGCCCCACACACACACACACACTTTACCATTCCCCCAGATTTCATAGCATCATCTAAATACTTATAATGCTTTTCTGTCACTCCATCGTCTTTTCACCTCTATCCCTCCATCTCCCTCCATCTCTGCAGAGCTGCACTCCTTGTGGCAGAACGAGGAGAGGGCTGCCACTGTCACCAAGAAGACCAATGAGATTTGGCACCGTCGCCATGACTACTGGCTGCTGGCTGGCATCATACAGTATCCTTTCTAATTGGCCGAGGTCCGACTTGTACCGAACAGTTCTGCAAGAGACCAGCCTGCAAACGGCTTGTTGACGTCAGTCAGCAGGGGCTGCAGCATGCTGTTGAATCATCCCCATCGTGGTCTGTTTGATGAGGAGTTTAGAACATCAACACATTAAAGTAGCACGATGCCAACAGTGGATGGTGAGCCGTAGCTCTTAGTGTAGTGTGTTTAGTTGAGTTCCCCGTGGCTCCAGGCCTGTGTTAGCACCCTTGACTCCGGTGCCCCCCAGACACGGCTACGCACGCTGGCAGGACATCCAGAACGACGTCAAGTACGCCATCCTCAACGAGCCCTTCAAGGGCGAGATGAACCGAGGCAACTTCCTGGAGATCAAGAACAAGTTCCTGGCCAGGAGGTTCAAGGTACGCTCCCCGAAGAGGGAAGAGGGGAGGGATGAAGCAGAGGGGACAGCGAGATAGCTGCTCCAATGGTGCCAATGTTTATTGTGATACCGTGTAGACCATCCCAGCCTAAAACATGTCTTTGTTCCCTTCCCCCTCTCCTCAGCTCCTGGAGCAGGCCCTGGTGATAGAGGAGCAGCTGCGCAGGGCAGCCTACCTCAACATGTCGGAGGACCCCTCCCACCCCTCCATGGCCCTCAACACGCGCTTCAGCGAGGTGGAGTGCCTGGCCGAGTCCCACCAGCACCTCAGCAAGGAGTCCATGTCTGGGAACAAGCCCGCCAACGCCGTCCTGCACAAAGGTAGCCAGCGCAAAGAGCGCTTCTTTCTCTCTGATCTTTTTGTAAGCTTGGTTATGGCAGCACTAGCTTGTCGTCATTTCTATCACTCACTCAAGTTGGCATTTGTCTCCATAGTCCATTTATGGCAAACTTGCTTTTCTGACAAACATGCAACTGGTGAATGTTTACTGTCCTGTTAGGCTTAGAGCACTCCTGACTGGACCAAAAAGCCTTCAATCTTGACTGATCTTGTCCCCCTGCCCTTCCTCTGGTGTCCCTGTACCTTCCTGTCCTCAGTGCTGAAGCAGCTGGAGGAGCTACTTAGCGACATGAAGGCGGACGTGACCCGTCTCCCGGCAACAATCGCCAGGATACCTCCTGTTGCCGTGAGGCTGCAGATGTCGGAGAGGAACATCCTGAGCCGGCTGGCCAGCAGGGGACCAGAGACACAGAGCCAGCAGGTACATGCTCAGCAGGTACGGACAGCCGACACACACACACACACACCTGATATCACTACAGCTACACACCTGATCTATGTGTTGACCATGTTTTGTAAGCAAGTAATCTCCCTCTATATTCTGCAGATGTCACAGCAGTAGCCTGTGGCCTAGGAGTGACCCTTCCCCTTCCCTTAACCACACCCCGCCTCACCACCTCGACATTCCTGATTGGCGCAGCAGACGATGACTCCACCCAAGCTTGAAGCCACACCCCTTTTACCTTTACATACGGACTTGCAGAGTTTCTATTGGCTGACCCTTGGACGCTGTGGAAATAAATGCTATTTTATTTTTGTCGTTTTTTTTTTTTTTTCAATTTCTGTATTAATATTATTGATATAATGTTATTATGATGGTTTTTTGGGACCTAAATAAAAATATGTAATAAAGTATTTTGCTGCTTATTAATGGGGATGTGGGGGCTAGATATTAATAGGGCTCTGTAGAACATACATTTAGGCTTATGATCCTACAATATAGATAAAACAGGGTTCCCACGTTTTGAACTTTAAGTTTAAGGTCTTAAAATGTCTTAAAAACGACCAGATTTTCATCACAGGTCTTAAATTTCATTTGGTCAGGTCTAAAAAAAGGTTTTACCCTCATTAATTTTCAAAAACGCTGGCTGCAGAAAGTTATTACAAAGTAGCAAAAAAGTATTGAGTTGCAGCCTACAAAGCGGAGCTCTAGAGTCCAGGTTCGAATTACGGGGGAGGGGGTTGACCCCCCTAATTAAGACTTGGACTCCCCCAAGAGGTAAAAACAGGTCAGGGGGTCGACGCATTTAAATATAGTTCTTACCTGCAATTGTAAATATAACTACGCCCTGGAGAAGAAGCTGACCCCCCCGATTATCTTTGTATATTCACACTATTTTATAACCAAACTAAAGAGAATCTTCCTGAGATTAACAAGTGTTGGGTGGAGAGGAGAGAGACAATATTTATTAAACTATATGAAGGTGAGCTAACAGGGGCACCCTGCTTTCTTCTGGTTTTCTGACACCCCAACTCTGCAGGTTGTTACAACTTGATAGTTCAATGTTAAATTTAAATGTTAAGTGGACATTGTTATGATTTGTGACAGCTCAGTGGGTAAGGATGTGGGCTACTGTGTGAGGGGTCTTGTGTTCAAATCTGGCTGAAGGATTTTCCTACAGCTCGATTTTTTGCTCTTCGACATAAATAAATTGATAAAAGGTTAATTTATTTTTAGACTCTTGGTTAAGCCTTTCCTGGTTGGGTACCTGGAAAGACAGTTGGGAGAAGGGATCTGGACAGTCGGGAAGTGTGCTGCGGGGATCTGGGCCCATGGATGTGTTTGGCACTTTGCTCTGTGCTGGATTTGAACCCAGGTCGTTGTGGTTTAGGCCCTTGTTCTCACCCACTACACCTCCTTCTAATCATACTTACAAAACAAGTGAAAGTTTGCTGAAAGAACTCGTTCACAAAATACAGTGGTGTTCAGTTGACTTTTTTCTTGAATAGATCCAAGGACAATGTGATTCATGCCTTTATTAGAACAAGCACATGCCAACCAAACAGCTTATGCTTTTGCAGATATATAATCAAAGCGACTTATCAAAAATATTCCATCAAGCTCAGACTTTACTTAGAATTCTATACAGACGATTATTTGTCGACAGACAATTGTCTGTAGAATGGAGATTGTTATTCCCAGGTCAATATTGGATAATGTCACTTCATCCTTTCTCTCAGTGTAACGTAAAACATTTCTCTTTACAGTAACCACATCACATTGGAGCGAGATATGCTAGTGTGAACATAGTGACCACAGACCCACAGAATGACTAGACGGGAAAATGGAGGTTAACAAGACGAGGTAAAACACTAAACACTATTACAAACATGGCGTCACCATGGCAGGAGCACACAGAGTCTAAAAAGAGTCATCAGAGAGGGAAGGGCAACAATGAGGTTGAGACATCAAGAGCACTCTGGAAAACGCATTCAGTCAGTCCTTCATACATGGTTATGAAATGACAGAAAATGTACATTGAGGAGGCAGGCATCAGTGAAAAGGGATGGATTAGGAGACGGAAAACGGCTGACACAGGGATGAAGAGACTCAAAAGAGGAGAAAGGCTTGTCCGTTCTGTATGGCTGAGACCCGCTCAATAGAAGAAATACACTGCATGAGAAGAAAAGAGGAAATGTCAAGAAATAGTAATATTTGGTTCATGTAATACAATGAATCACAGACATGAATGACATAAGTAAACTGTTGCTGAGTTTATAAACTAGGATACTCACAGAAGACAACTCCCACGCATATAACACCTATAACTGCCATGATAATCATCATCTGAAAACAGAAAATTTAAAGGATTTTAGCTCAATACATTCTACATGTCCTCTCTTCCCCAACATATGTATATACACAACCACATACACACACATTCCAAACTGTTGAGCCACTGGTCCAGTACTTCATGTTGATTTACTGAGTGCTGGCTGCAGGTTGGTGGACCATGTAAGCAGGTGCAGCAGCCTGGGCTGACAAGGAGAGGTGTGCTCATACATCACACCGAAATAGGAGCCATGATGGAGGGCTATAAATACTGCCTGAGCCGGGGATGAAGGGATGATATTAAATAGGAGCAAAAAGTGAAATAACTGATGATGGGGGCGGGGACCAGATGACAAGGATTAGAGGAGAACAAGGGGTTAGAGTGAAGAGGGCGGGGTTGATTGTAAGTGACGTAGCATGTGTGACAGAATTTTTAGCGTGTGAGAGATCACGGGTGAAAAACATTCTGGAGAATAGGACAGACTGTTTGAGTGTATGTGTATGAGAGAGAGAAAGAGAGAGAGAGAGCAGGAAAAAGAAAAAGAGAACATGATGGGGGAGAAGGAATGAGAGAGAGAGAGAGAGAGAGAGAGAGAGAGAGAGAGAGAGAGAGAGAGAGAGAGAGAGAGAGAAGAGAGCTTGAGAGAGGAGAGCATGAGTGAGGGTTGATGATTGGGGGGGTTGCATCACGAGCCACAGCTGGGATTTAATCCTGTCCCCTCTGTAATCCAGATTGAGATTTTCTAACCTGCCCCCTCCCCCTTCCCCTACGGAGACATTTCATTGGATGGGCAACAAGCCAGCCATCTGTGCCCACAGAGAAAGAGACAGAGACAGAGAGAGAGATAACAGAAGCACAGAGAGGGAGAGAGAAAGAGGGGGAAGATTGACGTGGGACGGGTTAGGTTTATATTTTCATACTGTGAGAGAGAGGGATTGACAGATAGTTGGATGGAAAGATTGGAAATCTAATATGTTAAGTGAGTAGGAAGGAGAGAGCAGTGTACAAATTCAGGCCTAAAATGAAGCCCCTCAGTGGTGAGGCAGGCACAGTCACACAAACACACAGGACACCAGGCCACAACCAGGACTCACAGGTAGAAGAGAGATAGTTATAAAAAAACAGGGCGAATGTGTCTGTGTAAAGGGGAGCTGGTCTATACAAAATGGCTGACTGTGGAGCACCTTCTCATAATGTGCTAATATGTTACGTCATGGTAGCTTGCACTGTGCAAGCCTCAGAATAAAACCACAAAGTTGTTCTAATGGTTCAAGGCCTGACCTACTTGAAGGTTATCTTACAAATTGTTGGTATTAATTAATACCAGTCCTTTGGGAGATTTTGTCCTTTTCAGAAATTATTTGGTCTCACTCTCAATTACTGTGGTTCAGATTACAGATATGGTGTAATAACTTATATCCAGACCTTCTGCCTACATCTATAAATTGGCTTGCAACAAACACACTCACTCACTTACTCACTAAGTCACTCTGTCTTTTTCTCACACTTACATATACACACATGCACACACTCACCTTGCAGTTTTTCCACCAGTACTTGTTCTTGAGCTTGGCAGCACTGCTCTCGAACTGTGAGGCGCCAGCCTGTAGGGCATCGGCCCGGTCGTCCAGCTCAGAGAGCCGCTGGTCCCTCTCCAGAACCTTGTCCACATTTACGCGCATGATGTCCACCACCTGCAGGGGGCAACAGGGACTCTGGTCAGCAATCAGCAACACACTGGTCGAAGATTCTCAGAGACCACAGGAGAGGTGAGTATAATATGGACATCGACAGTCCACGGGACCATGTATTGAAAAGGCTACAGATCAGCGTCGTTGACAATCGTTGAGTGCCTCATCGTTTAGTCCAGGGATTTTTCCTGTGATGTGACAGGTCATGGTTATTGCTGAAGAAGACATGATAAAGGATCTGAGAGGGAAACCTCAGGTCCACAGGGTGAAACCCTCCTTCTGCCTGTTGGTGATGTCAGTCACGGGCGCAGAGCAGCAGTGGGAATGCATCTCCTCTTGGCCAATGATTGACCTCTCTCCTCCTCCAACCATCATTATTCCCTTGAACTATCACCCTATCCGTTGTTCCAAATAATCTTTCACCATCCATCCATCCCCTCATCCTTTAATTTATCTTCCCTTTTTACCCTTTCTTTCTATGACTCCAATGATCATTTCATTCTTCTCATCACCCACACACAACACAAACTGGGTCTTGCCTCGTCCACTTGTGCCTGGGTTTGCTGTAGTCGTCGGTTACTGGTGAGGTTGGGGGCCGGTGCTGGTGGCCCCCCCTCTCCCTCCGGGGCCCCTGGTGTCCCCGGTGTGGATGCTTCTGGAGTAGACCTGGAAGGGTGTGTGCAGAGGTATGGGGAGGGCGAAGCAGAAGAGAAGTTGGGAGAGAGTAGGGACATAAAGAATCATCACACAACAACATTATTAATTGCATGTGTGAAAGCATCCTTTGTTGAAATAACCCTATAGTTGATAACCTGCTGGAAGAGAATGACTGAGTTTTGGATAAGACATCAGCCCCACTGAGACTGTGAGTCTACAAGGCAATCCTGTACAACTCAGGCCTATATGAAAAGGAATACACTGATAAATAACATCTTAACACGTCAAAGGGATTATACATCTGAGACTACCCTCATGGTTTTGGATAACATCGCAAAATTATGTCTAGACAAGACAATGTTAAGACATCGACATAAATGGAGGCCTTGACACGCTGTCAAAGTTTTTCTTACATTCACGACCGATAATTACATTTATATTTAAATCTGAATGAGACAGGCTTGGTTTTCCACTAACAAAATGGAGTGAGATTAGTTGAAAAACATCGGATACAGCGCTTCACAGAATAATGTGTAGAACGATAAACCTGCCAAATGGATACCCAGATGAGCACTTACCACAACTAAAATACCACAAATAAAGTAGAAATGATTCGTAATATTGATTTACAATCGTACATTTGACATTGTTTTAATACGCTGATGAGTAATGGGTCATAGCGAATGACTCATTTTGGCACCGATATTGAGACTGTTTGTGACAGTTTGTATTTCTGTATTATCATTTAAAACAAAAAATGTTAAGTGAGGCATTTAAATGGCTACAAGATAAACAGATGCAAAATATAATTATATCCTAAAGTAACTACCTGACATCAGCAAAACTAACCAAAATACAAGATCCCCTTAAAGTTATAATGCCATAGAAAACAGCAAAATGTTAATGAATACTACCATTTGTAAATTTAAAAAAGAACAATTCCGTTTACTCACATCTCTGTGGAACGCAGCTCAATGGTTTAAATCCGAGGTAACGGGAGAGCAAAAGGGGAGCGTGTAGGTTCAATGAGAGAGAGATAGAGAGAGCGAGCGAGCGAAAGAGAGAGAGAGAGAGAGAGAGAGAGAGAGAGACAGAGAGAGAGAGAGAGAGTGAAAGAGAGAGAGAGCGAAAGAGAGACTAAGGTTGCTCCAGATCAGAGAATAATATACATAAAATTAAAAAAACATTACTAAATTCAAACGCGTTCTTTCACTTTCTCAACACACTCCCCTTATATAACTGTAAGAGCGGGTTGAGGCCGGTGAGGATAGAACCTTCCTAGACAGTTTGACGCACGTTTGTCGCGACACCGCACGGCAGTGTGCGCATCTGTGGCAGTGACAGTTGGCTGAATGAGTCCCAATCGATGCTTGGAAAAACAACTTGATTCTAAACGTCTAATTTCAGATTATATAATTACACACTAGTTTTCAATGAAATGACAACTGCAGTACAAATTGTTACAACAATTATAAAAATGTATGCGAAGAGAATGGAGGTACTGTGCTTTAGATTATTTGTAACACCTGCTCTTTCTTTTTGTTACCCATGCAGACACACACAGTTTTCCCTGAAAGTGTGTGCAGGCCTGGGGATATTCTTGCACAGTGGCATCTGGATAGGAAGTCAGTGTACCATCAGAGTTAGAGTTAGGGTTAGAATACCACCAACAGTCAAAGTGTAAAAAGTGTTTACGTTCATTCCTAGAACAGTGGTTCCCAACCCTGGTCCCCAGGGCACCCCTGTCCTGCATGTTTTAGAGGTTTCCCTACTCCAACAAACCTGATTCAAATGAATGGTCATGAGCAGGCTTCTGCAGAGCTGGATAACGACCCATTCATTTGAATCAGGTGCGTTGGAGGCATATGAAGGAGGAGTGGAGCTCAATACCAGCACTCACTCAGCACATCAGTACCCAGCTACAACACACAGCCTTTCAGAGTCCCCTCGCAGACTAACTTCCAGCTTCCTAGTGGTACTCCTTTCTGCTCCAGTGGGAAGGCCTCTGCTGAGCTGCATGCATTAGTTCCTTTCCTGCTGAAATAGCACTGGATTTTCCCTAATGGTCTCTTCATGCTGTTTTGGCTCTCTGTCATTGATTAGCTATTTAGTTGTTTTCCCCATTTCACTTTGTTCTTGCTTAGTTCTTAGGAAAGAGAATTACAAGACCATTAGGGAGCAAAGAGGGAGAAAGTAAGACAGAGACAGAAAAAGACAGAGACAGTGTGACTGGAGGGGCAGCATAAATAGAAATAAGTCAAGACAAAGTCCTCAGTCAGACCAGAGACTCATTCAAGTCCTTTTATTCTGTTTCCAGTTTCCATGATGGTAGAGGTTGTTATACACACAGTCAGCTCACAATCTGTCACTACTGTCCCTGCCACAGGATGGATATCTGAGACTGAAAGTAAAGTTTCCTCACCTCACAAACACTAAGCCACCATCTTGTCATCACTCACACAACAGTTGTCAAAAGTCATTTTTATGTTTTACGTACATTTATTAATCTTTTCAAAAGTTGACTTGCTTGCTCAACTGTACTGAATGCAATGCTATCGGATAAAGAAGAGTTATTGTTGTCTGTTGCCGGCTATGTCGATTAAGTTGTTGCTTTTGTACTTTTTATGCTTTGTTTCATTGTGGTTTCTGTACATTCCGTGGACTCTCATGAGCAAAGTCTAGACTGAGGACAGACTATATCAAGTGAATATTCATGTTGCTATTGTAGAAAAAGTGTTGTTGTTTTTGATTGCCCAAGGAGGTGAACAAGTGAACTTCCACCACACTGCTATACATACAGACACAGAAGCATCCACGCTGACAAGACATGCACACCTACTGTACAGATTCTTTTCATTTTTGTGCACACTTTAGATATTAGCTCCCTTAACATATGAGTTCCATTCGAGTCGTATTGCCTCCCCTCAGTGATTAAATACATTGTACAATTCTGTTCTACAGTGTGTTCACCTGTACATGATATTTACATTCATTAACATCTACAGTGAAAGCGTACACACTTCAGCCTTTGATACAGCCTTGCTGTTGATTACACAGGTTTGAGCAGCTTCACAAGCCTGGATTTACAAACTGTACATCGAGGAAGCAAAACACAGGTTTTTAAATATTTTTTCAAAATGTAAATAAATGATTATAATAAAATACTATGCATTTGATGTGTCAGGAAATTCGAGGGTGGATGCCTTATCAGGGACTGCATAGTCACTGAACCTTCTAGTGCTACGACTGTCCTACCATGGTGAGCTTCTCTGCTCTGTCCTGGCCAGCAGAGCTGTAGTTACTGTGGTGGAGAGAACAGGGCGTGACATCATCAGCCCAGAGGCTACTGAGGCAAGTAGAGACAAGTTTAGGTCTATATCAGGACCCCTCGACAGTAATGGTTCCTAATTTCTTAAATGTCACTTTTGTCCTATAACCTTATAGGATATCTGGCTTTAATTTCAAAACTGCACTCAATGGGTTGTGTTACAAAACATTCAATATCTTTGTGTTTGTATCCTCAGACTGTTGGTGATTGTGTTGTTGTTGATTAATGGATCCAGGATTGCTGTATACTGAAATTAGCACTGCACATGTGCTATTAAAGGGGCAGGGCTAGTGACTGGCTTGTGGCTGCATATTATTGGGATGAAGATTAAGATGGGGGGAAACTAACATTTAATTAATCAAACAACGGCAAATTGTTTTTAATTTAATGCACTTAATCTTTCTAAAACATTGTACTATTTCTATCTGCATTGTGTTATTTTAAACGAAGTGGTTTATAGCAGGACATTAAATCTTGTTCAATTTTGTTAAATCCTGTCTCAACAGGATGATTACTGCATTGACAAGGTTGAAAATGTGCAGTTATTTTTAATTGTGCATTTTGTCTTTTTTGACCAGCCAGTGTCTGGAATATAAGGCATCTTTATCAACATAAACTGTGTGCAAATCATTCAGGCTGCACTTCCCTCTGTAAAGCTAGTTGCAGTGTGCAAAATAAACGAAAGTATTCATTTGTATCGCTCATGTCTTCTTATTATAGGATACCTTTAAAGTGCTATTTAATTTCCTTGCAGTGTACTGAGTAGTATCAACCTCCAACCACAGGAGGGCAGTAATGACACTGCTTCACTAGGTCCCGGTAGTAAGACTCCGAGTCTCCTGGTTACATGATTTAAGACTAAATGTAAACAGCCCGGTGCAGATGATATTTGGAGATTTGGAGACGAGTGTTAGGGCTTCCTCCAGGGTAGGGACGGGACACAGCCTGTAGCTTGTGTGCCACAGCAGGACTCGTTACTCTCAGAGTTTCCTGGAGGAGCCTTTTTCCCTTCCCTCTCTCCATCCTCAGAGTCCTCGGCCGCCACAGGGATGAGGCAGGGAGATGTACTGGAAGGAGACAGAGAGACAGGGTGAATATCCCAAGAGGCCAGCCATGGATCTAAAAACTTGACTATCAGCTTTCAGAAGATATTTCCTAATTTGGCAGTCAGAAATATAAAAGACTCAGAGATAATTAATCAGAGAGGAGCCAAAGTTCTTTGTGGAGAATCAGTATCAGTATCTACAACCTTGTGTTTACATCTGGTTCTACCTACCCATTTACTTGTAAGTTCCCAGGTAAAGGTTTTCATGAAATAACTAGCGGGGAGTATGTGGTCGTTCTCGTACCTCCCTCTGGGCTCAGTCTCAGGAAGAGTGTCGTACCTGTCTGCCTCAGGAAGAGTGTCGTACCTGTCTGCCTCAGGAAGAGTGTCGTACCTGTCTGCCTCAGGAAGAGTGTCGTACCTGTCTGCCTCAGGAAGAGTGTCGTACCTGTCTGCCTCAGGAAAAGTGTTGTACCTGTCTGCCTCAGGAAGAGTGTTGTACCTGTCTCCGCTCTGGGTGATGAGCCTTCTGCAGGTCTCCATCTGGACGTCCAGGCCTCTCTTCATGGAGCACATCTCCATGTACTCATGGAGGTGGCGGTTCATGTCGCTCTTCGCTGTAGCCAGCTCCAGCTGGGGAGAACACACACAGATACGTAGTGTTTATATATTTCAGAGGAAACTTACACACAGACACGTGACTCATCTCAACCTTCCCTATCCCTTTGACTCCTCCTTCACCTCGATCTGGTCGATGGTATCCTGGTATTCCTTCTCTCTGGATTTGAACAGCGACTCTGTGTCCTTTATCACCTTCTCTATGGACTCATCCTGCTGCTGTCGTGTTTGTGTCATGGAGAAAGAGAAAGCAATAACAAAGCATTAAAACCTTCCATCGAGACAAGAATAGAATAGATCACCTAGTGGTCAACTAGGTGGTTACACGCATTACATGTCAATGGATTACAAGGTCAAAAATAGTCTGACCTTAGCGTTTTGGCAGAATGTGTGTGAGTTAGTGTGTGTGTGTGTGTATACCTACAGCTTATCAACACACACCTTATCACACCTTACAGTGACTTCAGGATTAATCTGTTTGAACACACACGGCATGATGACTTACCTCGCCTTGGGACTCCACGCCCAGAGTGCATCCTGGGAAATCTTCCCACAGAAGCAGGGTTTCCTCAGTTTCCTCCCAGGCCAAGCTGTCACAGTCATCCTCAAACTCACACTCTCGACTAACACACACACACACACACACATTATCATGACTAATTCAAGATCACGTATACATTTCCAACACCCAACATCCCATGCCAATCACCCCAGAAACCCACAGCTGATTCAACATCCTCTGCATTTCCTCGTTGATCTGATTGGCTGACGTGCTGCATGAATCGTCCTCTTTGGTCCCGCCTCCCTCACTTTCAGACAAACTGAAAGTCTCGTCTCCCTCGCAGCCTTTGGCGGACTGGGGCGCCTGCTTACGGGGACGACGGAGGGTGGAAGGAGGTGTGGCCACGTGCTGTGGGTGTGGGTGTTACAATGGCTGTTAATGTCATATGTCCTTTATGTCTTTCATAGTTTCCTGAGTGTATGCTATGGTTCTGACCTGGAAGATCTGGATCATGTCCTCACAGTTCCTCTGCTGAGCCACGTCACACAGCCTGGCCGTGATGTCGATCCTCCTGCAGATGTCCATGTCCACCTTCATGGCCTTCTCCTGAATCTTACTGTCCAGCTCCGACAGGTTCTGACAGACCCAGGGAGACAGGGAGGGGAAGAGAGGAATAGAGAGAGTTAGAGACCTTCACAGGGTCGTTTGGATAGTGTGTTCAACAGCATACAGCTATGCGTTCAGAAAACTCTTCTTATTAAATGTGTGACGAAAACAATTTAATTCAATGTATTCAACTTCAAATTCTTAAAAAGGAAAGTTACGAGAAACAACAAATCACTAAATGTACCAATCTATCTCCAGACCTAGTATAGAGGTATATAACACCATAGTACTCAGCTACAGGCCTATATATAGTAGGGGTCGGGAAAAAATCGATTCACATTTGAATCCCAGTTCAGTCTTCTAGCAATTCAGAAATGTCAAAAAGAATATTTTATAAAAAAATTGCTAAAAATCGGGAATTGATTTTCTAACAATTTGTGACCCCAAGAATCGATTTAAATCTAATCGTGAGGTACCAAAAGATTCCCAACCCCTAATATAACATGTCTATGAATAGAACAGCTAAATATGACAAGTGAGTCCTGGGTTCTAGTCCATCTCCTCATCAGCAAATTCTTTACTCACATTGCTCATGAGGCCTTTGAACAGGACCAGCTCTGCCTTCAGCTGTTTGACCCTGAGGGCGAGCTCATCCTGACACACCTCGCTCTCCTGGAGGTCCTACACACACACACACACACACACACACACACACACACACACGCACACACACAGTGTTAGAGCCTTCAGTCTTAAAGGTTGGAAGTGTACAGGTTGGAGGTGAGTCAGGACATGAAAGGGGGACATTTACCTCTTCAAGCTCTGAAACTTTTTCCTGCAGGTCCACCCTCGCTGTGTATTCTTCCTCCCATCTGAGACACACATGCACACACACATTGTGAAACTGCCAGACGGACTTTGTAGAAGTCAGCCAGCTGCATACAGTAGTTCTGTAGTGACAAACTAGGGTTTGAACCTTAACAGACAAGCTCTGCATGTCGCCCTCAGCCAGCTGGGTTACGTAATGGCAGCGTATGTAGAGCACACTGCAACACCCCATCAGTCTCCCACTCCTCAACCCTCAGAATGCCAGAACCGTGTGTGTGAGTGTGTGTGTGTGTGTGTGTTTGTGTCTGGGCAGGATGGTTGTTGAGTCAGCTCACGTGGATATGCGGTAAGACATTCTATTAACTGTGTGTTCACGGTGTGCTGTAGGGACACTGGCTTGGTGTTTTAAAACAGCTCCTTAGCTTGTTTTAAACACACAGCGATGTTCAACACTCTCTAACCAGGTGGTGGAACATGGGGATACAAGAGAGAGCCACTTCTGCAGTGAAAAATACCTTTTCTTCATAGGTTTAACTATTCTAATTGAATTTAAGTGAATCTTCACTTAAGCAGAAAAAAAGGTAAATACCTATTTTGTGAGCCTAAGAAAATAACCTTGACCCTCCCTTTGACACAGGAGACATTAAGAAGCCACACAGTGTGTGTATGGACCATGGCATAGACAGCCTGCTAGTCACAGAGAGACGGTTCCTTCTCTCTGCAACATGAGCAGTCTGGTCCTAATGGAAGGTTACTGATGTCAGGCTCTGGCGTTGCGATGATGTCAGCAGTCTCCCTGACGCAGCAGAGCAGGACGACTGCTTACAGGGGACAGGGAGGGAATGGAGGGGGGGAAGTGAGGGGGGAGGATAGAGGGTAGAATGGGGGAGGGAGTGAGGAGAGCAGGGAAGAGAGAGATGGGGAGAATGGGGGAGGAATGCTTGTGGATGTGTGTGCAATAGAAAAGAAAGAGCGTCATCGTGTCGGTTCTGTCTTTGTTAACAATGTGTGTGTGTCTGTATGCGTGTGTGTGTGTGTGTGAGAGAGAGAGAGAGAGAGAGAGAGAGAGAGAGAGAGAGAGAGAGAGAGAGAGAGAGAAATGCAGCTACACTGTCTGATGGCATCATGACTAGCAGTCCCAACTCTCAATACAGTGCTACAGTGCTGCATTGCAGGTGCCGGGACAAACGCAGAGGGGAGGAGAGCATGGGGTGGAGGTGGAGAGAGAACTGAAAGACAGAGAGAGGGGGTGGGGGGTAGAGAGGGAGTGAAAGAAAGGGTGTAAGGGGGGGTGAGAAGAAAGGAGTGAGGTGGATGAAAGAGACAGTGAGAGAGGGAGAGGGAGATAGAAAAAGGGAGAAAAAAAGAGAGCTGGAAAGAAAGGGGGAGGAGATACAGGAGAGCGTGCCAGGTCATGTGATAAGGTGAGAAAAAAAAGTGTTTTCGAACTTCTCCCCTGTTGATTGTCATCATAATCCTCCACTGGGTTGCCAGATCCCTCATCTGGTGGGCATGTTTGAACTATATCCCCTACAAGCCTTGAAAGGCATTAATATCACTTGGAGCATTACATGGATTTAAGAGAGATGAAAAGGAGAGACTAAAGAATGTACACTCTTGAGGCTACGCATCCTTTTTAACCTCTTACAACATCACCTCTTATCATGTGCCTTTAACGATGACATCAGAATCACAATAAACAGTTGGATTTTGTTCATTTGCATTACCCTGCCATTTCCAGCATCCATTTAGCTTTAACTCCATTTAGAACACATAAGATCGATATCTGAGAATAGCATTGGCTTGCTCACTAAGAGAGAATAATGAAGGTGCTGTTAAGTCATCAGGCTACACTGTTTCCTGTGGTCAGATCTCAAGCTGCCTGGTGTCAGGGTCTGGAGCCATCTTCATAACACGTTTGTAACCAGTAGACCCATACTGTACACTGTAAGACCTCAGTGAACAGATCATCACACAACCTACTGACTACTGGAAACCATCCCTCTGGTTCTGAAAGAAACATCAGCATCAGCATCAGCATCACCACCACCACCACCACCACCACCACCACCAGCACCACCAGCACCACCACCACCAGCACCACCACCACCACCACCACCACCACCACCAGCACCACCAGCACCAGCACCACCAGAAACATCATCATCCTGCTCCTTTTCTCACAATCTCCAGACTCACATGTCATGTTTGTGTACATTGATTGAATGTTTACCAATCTTACCACACATTCTTAGAATCTGTGTCAAAGTGTCATGATCGTAATGGGGATATGAAGCTATCGGCATCTATGGTTCTGTTAGCTCATATGCAGACAAACAACATCACTGCAGAACCTGGTAGTTTCATTTCTCACCTGCGCTTGTACTCGTCTCTCTCTCGTTTCACTTTAGCGAGCACGTTGTACAGGGCCCGTATCTCCGGTGTGATGGTGTCGATCTGCACTCCCACCCCGTCCGAATGCGCACAGGACACTCCAGGGACAGTTGCGCGGGCCTCTCTGCCTGAGTCAAATCGGCGGGTGTGGTTGTAGGACCAAAGGTTTCCCGGTAGGAAGCGCGGAGGCGGGATACTGTAGACCCCTGTCCCTGAACTGACGTACCTCTCATTAATGTTGGAGATAGTTTTGGATGAGTCCGTTGGAGTCCTCGGGCTAACGGGGATACTGGAAGTGAGGTTCGAATTGGAATCGGTCAGCGTAAGGTTAGGATTTGAGTTTGCGAGCATTGATCTACTGTTGGATTCAATGGAGAGGGAGGTGGGCCTGTGAAGTGAAGGAGATAACAGGCCTCCAGGCATATATGCGGGGTTATTTGCGTTCTGAACTGGGACGTGTCCGGGCCATAGGGGAAGAGGCCCGATGAAACCGGTCTGTACCCCCATCTCTTTGGTCACCGGCTTTTTCACTGGTGCGTCTCCGCTGTCCTCGTTGTTTTCCAAGGCCATCTGAAGCTGTTTCTCCAACGCTTTATTCCGACGTTCCAGCTCGTGTACTTTGGCCAAAAAGCAACGGAATCTTAAATTCAGGGTTTTCAGAACGCTTATGTTGGAGCCCAGGTCGTTCCGAAGCGCCATCGCAGCTGGGGGCGGAGGCGTGCGGTGCATGGAGTTGTTTAGATGCAGGTATTCAAGTCCCGATGGTGGGAAAGCACCGAAGTCCAGGCCAGATAGCCCGTCCTGTCCGAAGCCGGTGTTGTCGCCCAAGATATATCCAGATTCAGGTGCGCCGTAATAGTCCAGGCCTGCAGGGGGGAGACTGACTGGCTAGTCAATTGATGCTGCTGCTGCATCAGAAAGGCGTTCTCCCCCAGTAACGGATTCATATTAGAGTATGAAAATCTGAAATGCTCGAAATCCGGCATGGAAAAGTGTCCTTTATTTAGCTTGACAGCTAATTCCTAACGCAGATAAGTTAGTTAAAATGTATTTGATTTACTTACGACTAAGGCTACGGCAAAGAAAAACTGCGCCAATGCCACAAAAATATGTCCCGGATAGCAAAGATGCGTTTTTTTTTTTTTTTTTTTTTAAAGCTGTGTTGTCCAGATTAAAATGAACTACGCACCTGGCATGGAACATCCACTAACTTTAGCGTTGGTATAAGGGTAGTCCTAGCAGCGATGTAGCAGTATTAACAGCCTGCCAGGAATGAATAAGCGACGGACTGCGGCTCATAACTACCGCTGGAACTGGAGTAGAAGCGCACCTACGGATTTCGAAGGACCTAGTGAACGACATTTAATAGGCTTTAACACCTACAATTTGAATTGTCCTGCACTAGTCAGTTTTAGAATTAATATAGCCTAATCGAGGGGTTTAAAATCCACGGTGACGCAAGGCGCGATTACGTTTAGACTGCCTGAAGACAGTTTAATAACGTATAAATCATTACCAAATGTACAAATATCTGGGCATTGTTTTCAGTCAAACCAGACTTATTCACAGACTTTTATTGTGACAGTGCAAAGTTGACAACGACAGTGCAGCAGACCACAGGTGTCAAGACACATTCCGTAAGCAAAGTCAGTCATCCTACCCAGGTCTTCCAAATGTACAGAAAAGATGACTTTTTAATATAAAAATGTTATTGAATTCATCGATGGGTTCATTCTCTAGTTGACTTCAGGTGGGGCCCAGGTCTGGAGAAGGTCGTAGGTCAGGGTGGAGACATTACTCCTTGGAGGCCATGTGCAGGATGAGGTCACAGACACGGTGGCTGTAGGCAAACTCATTATCGTACCTGTGGGCGAAGCGGACAGATTTAGTGAACGGTAGTACAGGTGTTCCTTAACGAGCTGCGAATACCCACCATGACACCAGCTTGACGAAGTGGTCATTGAGAGCGATGCCTGCGCCAGCATCGAAAATGGAGGAGCGGCAGTCACCGTTGAAGTCTGTTGACACAACCTGAGACAAGCAGGCCAAGAACAGCGGTCAGGCGGTCGTCTCATTATACAGCAAGCCACTGCCCCCTACTGTTTGAGCCCATGTACTACATATTCTGCACATGCATGTGTCCACATGGTGAGAAAAAGGATTCATTTTATGACGTCAGACCATGGATGCACTGAGATCCCTATGAGGGTGTCAGAAGCGGTAGAGGGCGGTGCTTACATGGTCCTCTGTGTACCCCAGAATTCCCTTCATGGGTCCTTCAGCAGCGGCCTTGATCACCTTCTTGATATCGTCGTACTTGGCCTGGGGAATGACAGGCCAACACCAGGGCTCAATGCAGGCTTGAAGACTGGACCTGTGTCCAGGGAACCCAACTATTTAACAAGGCCACACTAAAGGTGGTGCAATTTTGCTAAAGGGCTTACGGGCTTCTCCAGACGAACAGTCAGGTCAACCACAGACACGTTGGGGGTTGGGACACGGAAGGCCATACCAGTCAGCTTGCTGTGGGAAACAGTTGTCAGGTTAGAGTCACCAGTACAGAAAAATTATAAATGTGCATTTGACCAAAAAGACATTGACCACACCCCCTAATAAGAACAAGAAACTAATTGTACAACCTCCTTTTCCACACAATCATTTGTCAAGGACACCCGTCAACGTACCCATTCAGCTCAGGAACAACCTTGCCCACGGCCTTGGCAGCGCCGGTGGAGGCGGGGATGATGTTCTGGGAGGCACCACGTCCGTCTCTCCACAGTTTACCGGAGGGTCCGTCTACGGTCTTCTGTGTGGCCGTGATGGCATGGACTGTGCTCTGAAGGGAGGAGGGGTGAACGTCAAGTTCGACAACTTCAAGGAAAGCCTGTTGATCAACATCCATAAGGTATTCATTATTCATCCTCAAGCCACTAGAGGGCCCTCCTCACCATGAGTCCCTCCACAATGGTGAAGTTGTCATTGATGACCTTGGCCAGGGGAGCCAGGCAGTTGGTAGTGCAGGAAGCATTGCTGTGGAAACAAAGCAAACGCTGAAGAACTCAAGCAGAACGGATCAAGTTTGGTTTCCCAATTGAAGAGACACACGTGACGTTGACAGGGCGTTCCGTCCTTCACTTACCTGACAACAGTCATGGAGTTGTCGTACTTCTCGTGGTTCACGCCCATCACAAACATGGGGGCGTCGGCACTGGGAGCAGAGATGATCACCCTCTTGGCCCCGCCTTTCAGGTGGAACTGGAGGAGGAAAGGGTCATTTAGCGAGAAATCTTTCAAAGCAGTTTCAAAGCACATGAAGCTGAAAAGGTCAACATTTACTTATACATTTTGTTTGCTGGTCGAAACCAGAACATGGGAGACTTACGGAGGCTTTCTCAATGTTGGTGAACACGCCAGTAGACTCAACCACGTAGGTGGCACCAGCATCAGCCCACTTGATGTTAGTTGGGTCTTTCCTGGATAGCACAGAACAATACACCATCACAACCCAAACCAGCAGAGCACACCCAGACATCTGACACTAGCCCACAAGCCAGCCTGAGAGAACTCACTCGTGGAAGACAGTGATGGACATGTTGCCGATGATCAGTTTGCCGCCCTCGGCCTTCACTTCTCCGTGCTTCCACACGCCGTGTGTGGAGTCATACTTGAACATGTAGACCTGTGGACAGGAGCAGAGACACTCAGAACCCAAACCACCCTAACCCATTGACATCTGCCTCCATGCCTCTTTATAAAAGCAGCCTTTCTCACCATGTAGTCCAGGTCAATGAAGGGATCGTTGATGGCGACAACCTCCACCTTGCCACCTAAGGCAGCAGCGCGGGTGACCAGACGCCCGATGCGGCCAAATCTGACCAGAAAGAAACACAATATGTAAAGGGCAGCAGCAATACAAGAGAGAATGACAGTAGACAATCATGGCATGTCTGTTGTAGATATACAAACAATGGTGCTGTAACTTTTCAAGGATACATCCCTGTGACTGCATTTCATTTGACCACTAGAGGGAAGTAGCTGTATATCCTCCACACCAAATAATCCATCCATACAAGGCCTGCCAAAGTCTGACGTAACAAAACTTGACATTAGCGGCCCAAAGCCTCCGTTTATCCCTAATATGGACGCAGTCTGCTCAGCCACACTGGCCTTGACAGCAGACATGGAGAACAAGGAGCTGGTCGAGGGCAGAAGTGGACAGGTATCCAGCCCAACAGTTGATACAGCATTAGAAAACTTCTAGTTGCTTTCACAAAAAGCAATCAAAGCATGATGTTAGGGTTCAGTGGCAGTTTACAAATCTAAGACCTTCACAAGGATAATGTGTGTTACAGATGCAGCCCCATGGATATAAAGCTCAGTGGAATGAATCTATACCCTGCAGTCCTATAGCTGGAGTGGTGAATGAGACCTAATCTAGAAGTTACTGGTTAACCAAACCCACCACTGATAGTGACGATGCCCATCTAGACAAGTCAACCGGAAGGTCTAATGTTCCCATTGTCAACGGGACTGCAACACTCCTGTCTGAGTTGCTCTCAGTTTCAACAGTCAGCTGATCTGCAAAAACTTAACTCTAACCAAGCTCCTTGCATAGCCAACATGACATTCTGTTAATGATGCTTGGAACTGTTGCCATAACAATTACAAAAGCTTGCCAGCTGTTCCAGGATCTGCTGTAGTCCTACACTGACCAGTAAAACATAGCCCAAGCTATGTAAATCTAACCAGAAGAGGACATCCAATTACCTTAAATTGTAATGTTTCTAATCGTGAGCCAATATTAGGGTGACCACTGACGCATGCCGGCACACCCCCTTAGCTAAACTAAGACCCTATAAGAATGCATCAGTCTAACAGTTCACCAGGGGGATATCAGTGTTGGGAAACAATGTAGGCAAGAAAACCTTCTGAACACACAAACCATAAGGTGTCTGTCAAATCATAGCTACTTCAGTAGCTAGTTATAAAGGCAGACCATTTCCTCCTTGTGTGGGGTGATTAGATTTAGGCCAACCTTTTAGGTTTCAATCCTTTATAAAAAGGTTGATATACTTCACTAACAGCCTTGTCTAGGCACCAATGTTTCATGTTACAAACAGGCATGGTTTCCTGAGGCTTGTCTGGCTAAAGTGCCTGTCATATCATGCTAATCCCCCCCCCCCCCACACAGTGGCAGCTGCCACATCAGGTTGATAAGGTTTAGAGAGAGCACAGAGAGCCTCAGAGCTCCCTGAAACTGGCCTTCAGTGGCCTCTGAACTTTGCTGGAAAGGTTATGTGTATATAAATACACATACAGACTAAAGGAATGTGACAGCTGAGGAAAGGAGAGATAGAAGAGAGGGTTGCTACGGGACAGACGTGACACAGCCTGGGGATATAAATAACAGAAAAGACCCAGACACGCTCCAGGAAGGTAGAATATAAGAGAATGGTCAGCCATGATGGACTTACACCTCAGTGACAGTACAGACACTAACCATAAGGATGTCTCCGACACATCCAAATGGACCTTTACTCTGCCGACCTTCCATCAAATGCCCATCTAAAAGGGGAAAAGCAGACTCACCCATTGATTCCAATCTTTACCATTTTGCCTGTTCTGTTCAAGTCCTCACTGAAAAACAAACAATTCTATTTAACAATGAATTAAACAATGGGAAATTAACTTTGCAGTATTTTTACTAGGCTAAAACACCAGAATCCAATCTACAAATCTTTAATGCTTTCGTTTACCGAAACCATTTCAAGCTAAAAAGATGCAGAAATCCTTGAACTAAGAAAACCTATGAAAGGATGCCCGTATTTTCAGTGACAATTAGAGTTATAACGCCAAAAGTCAACTGCTGTTATTTACGTTGTTATACATTGGATACCGCATGAATCCTAATATTATGAAAGAATGAATGCATAAAAAAACACCGCATTAGATGCACGAACACAGGGAAAGCTAAAAAGTAAAAAACACAAACAAAAGTTGAAAAGTACCGTTTATGAAGGGCCTCTGTCTTTCCACTTTGCAAGTGAGAGCGGGGACGATAAACAATGTGCACACTTTTTATACACGCTGAGCCCCTGGACACTCCCCTCATGGACACACGTTCCCAGAGAGAGCACGCCCCTTGATAATGTCAAGGTCGTTGTTGCTTGTCAATCTAGAATAAGTTCCCTACAGTAGGCCTACATCAGAGATTTCCCGAGCAACTGTACTGGGCAGCCAATTGGCAGCTTCTTCACTTGGCCAACTTTGCGCGACTGACCGACTTTTGCTTTGCAAAATAAAAACTCAGACTGAAAACTAAATGCTTTTGCTTTTAGCATTGCTTTTATCTATTATTTGGCCAAGAGCCCAAAACTCCAGAGCTGCCTACTTGAAGCTGCCTCGAATTCAGATAATGAGCCCTTGGGCCATGTGATGAGGCTACGTGAAGTACAGCACGATGAGGGCTACACTTATTTGAAGAATGGAATTGAAATATACCGTTTCATTGTCAGTCAGTGACATATGTCTACTTCATAATTTAAGATAAAATATTTTGTTTTCGCAATATATAAATGCACATCTTCTGCTCCATGTTTCAGGATGTGTAGGGAACTGGTAAAGGAGATTGGAGCCTAGTTACTGAAACTCTTCCTTATCCTAGTCACACACCATCCCTATGACCTGCAGATGCAGTGCCAACTAAGAGAGAGAGAGTGAGAGAAAGGATCCATTTCCACCGACAGCTGACATTTAGAGGAAAGACTTTAAGGCCCTTGACAAAAACCTGCCAACACCCTGCCACCCTCTCCCCCTCACCTTCCCACTTTCCTCCTTTCATATTGTGTAGAGTGAGGGGGCATGGAACAGCCCGGAACACCAGTCTGCTTCAGGGAAAATCATGTACCTACCCCACACTGTAAAGTTTGGTGTTACAAAATTACATATGTTTGGGATCATATAAAGTCCTGTCCATGTAAATGAATGAAATAGAAAGAAACACTGGATGCATGGTTGGAGAATGTGGCCTCGTCTGTGGCGTTTATGGTCTGAGCAGAGGCACATATCAAATGAGAGGAAAGCTAAAGGTTAGGTCATTGTCTGGATATACATGATTTGGCTGAATTCCCCCACTCCAAGTCCATTCCTCCTGGGTCATTCACTAGTTCCTCCTTGCTAATTATCCTCATCTCGTAATTCATGTCAAATGTCAATAAGACACACTTGTTCCGGCAGTACAACAGTACTTAGGAATGGTTTGCTTGACCCGATGTTAGTTTCCTCAAGGATCATGATGACTCTTGCTTAGAGACTTGTTGCTCTTGTGGTTAGTGGTAACTGATTTACATTTTTGTACTTGCTGTGATATATTGTTTTTATTGTTGCTTGTTTTTCAACAGGTACACTTGCACTTATAGCGGTTCATGTTGTTTAATTGTAACTTGTTTAACTACATGCTCTTATGGTTCTTCCCTTTGGCACTTATTTTGGTTGTTCACAATATGTGCTGCATGTTTTGGCTACTCGCAATGTTTTGGGGCTATCTTGTTGTTATTATCATTGACCTATGCACTTTGTAAAGCTCTCTCTTGGAAGTCGCTTTGGATAAAAGCGTCTGCTAAATAAATACATGTAAATCCATTTAAAACCAAACGTCCGATTCACAGCTTATTCTAGAAACGCACGACTCAAGGAGGAGTCTGTATTTCCGTAAATTGGAATCCCTCTCCAGTAGGGGTAAGAGGCTGCTGTGTATAGGCCCACAAGCTACTGCAGCACTCTGACTGCATGCCCGGTGACAAGACAAGCTGAAAAACACTGATTGTAAACACCATGCTCAGTGAAAGAGGGAAGCCATCCTTGAGCATGGCCTTCCTCCAAGTCACACAGGTCACTGAAAGGTTGGGCTAAAAATAGGACAGGTAACCTTCTCAATGACCAGACCAAACTACTGTATACACTGTACTGCTCCTCCATGATGGCCTGTGCCTTCGCTTCATATAGGCCCGATATGCCAAAGGGTATGACATTTGACGGCCAGCATTCCTAGACAGGCAGAGCGATTGGTTGGGTGTGGAGTCAAGGGGGCATATATGAAGCAGAGGGTGAGATGAGACTAAGGCATGCTATAAACTCACTGCTATCCCACTTTTGAAATAAGGGAATCTAATGTAAGCATAAGTTGGTTTGAGGAAATAAGTTCAAGAAAATGATAGGTTCATAAATCATTTTTGGGAGATTTAATAGTCCATAACCGAAGACACCCAAAACTATATCCAGTCAATAATACAGCACTGTTTCAAGTAGAATACAAAACAATGGCAACAAAAATGCATTCCTCAATCTTCATCACGGTAAAATCAATCTATGTATTTGACAAAGCATTGGTCACATTGTGCTCAAAAACGTCAACTCTCTGGGGAGTGTTATTTAAGAAGGGTTCCTGCTCGTAAAGAAAATGTTGGTATTAAAAAAGATTGCCTAGCTACAATATATGGCAGACAAGGTATTATTTAACATCATTTGAAACGGCCTATAAGATTTAATAACTTTGCCCCATCCAAGAATAGACACAATATTGTCAGCACATCTACCAGTCCTGTCTCTGCTGTTTGTGCCTCTGGAAGTTCTGCCTTGGAGATTAACATGGCATTGGGCAAACACTGAACACAGGTGATTGTGTTTGTAAGAGAGCCAATCAGTCAATTTGGTTCAAACTGACATATACAGGCCTTGCTGCTGTCTCCTCTCACGCTCAGTTGGACTGTCGTTTCACATTACACAACATGAGAAAGGATTTTCCAACGAGCTGCTTTCAAATCTCAACAGTCTGTTAGGATTTGCTCATAGGAAGCAATAACTTTAGCATGATATCCTATTTTTTTATTCATATTCAAATGTTATAATGTGAAGTTGTGTGGTATAATTAAGCATATAAAGGCAACAATGAAAAGGCAAAACAAAGATCAAACCTTGAATGTGTACATACTACAACTCCTTTCTCGCTTCTTTCTGTTTGACAGAGAAAAGGTGTAGGCCTGGGTGGTGGTACAACAGTCCAACATACTGCTGAGAGAGGGAGTGGGATCAGAGATACAGAGATATCTACTCCACCACCAGGGACTCTAGCTAGACGGTGTCCATGGAGGTCACTGGCATAGTTGACTCTACTGACTATGTCAATCTGTTACTGAGATCACTTCTTCTTCCTCTCCTGAGTACACCGTGGACAGTACCTGGGAGGAGGGAGAAGGAGACCGAGCAGGAGAGAGAGAGACAGACAGAGAGAGAAATTATGGCATTGATAAAAGTCAGTTCGATTAGTCAGCATAATAAATCCAAATGATAAACCATGGGGCAAAATATTCCTTGATGTGTGTTGTAGATGAAAGATCCCACTGCTAACTCACCACTTCCCTCTAGGTTTCGTGGTCAGACCAACGCAGGCGAAGTGGAACCACTCAATAGAGCACTGCAATGACAACACACACGCACACACACGCACACACACACCAGGATTAGAACTTGCGGGTGGAAGACGGGACATTCCTGACTTGAGACCGCCCCCTTGTGGATGGAACAGAAAGCTCCTGTGCTGATCAGAGCGCAGAATAAGTCAAGCTGAATGAATGACGAGTGCGGCTGCATGTACTGGGATGGGGATACCCCTCTGCAGAGTCTGTGTGTGCTGAATCCAGATCTCCACATTTCCTTATCTCTACATGTGGACTCACGTCTGTGTTGTCACAGCCAATCATTTCTCCGTAGGACACCTGGTGACAGAGGCAGTAGGTGGGCTCGTTGGGGTCCACCGGCATGTCCAGGACATCAGAGGGGTGCACGTTCCCAAAGTTCACCACAGGGGCGGGCAAATCCGCTCTGGGGGGTTACAACACAAGCAGTCAGGACCGAAACACAGCGAAGTAGACCACCCCACTGGGCATCGGAACTGACAGCACCACATACGTCTGTGTGAGCTTGACTTTCTTCTGGGCGCTCTTGGGGCTGCAGTCCTCGTCTGACTTGACCTTTGACCTGGACCTGGCCACCTTCTTCTCCTTGGGACCCCTCAGATCGCCTGAGCAGAGAGAGGAAAGACAGACGGTTATAGAGGAGCACGGTTCTGTCGGTGGTAAAGAGAGGAGAGGGGAGCAGGGAAAGATAGAGAATTCAGTGAGGGATGGACGACTTGTCTAGCACAAAAGACGAGGTCACAATGTGCGAGGGCGATAGAAGACAGGAACAGATACAGACAGCGTGTGTATGTGTGTGTGTCAGTCTAAGGGAGAATGACACTCGTAGAAACCCACTCTTGTCTCTTCCTTTGCTGGAGGTGGAGTCATAGTCGGTGCTTTCGATCTGCTTCTCCTTCAGGTCAGCTTCGAAGCGGGCAAGGTCTGTATCCAGGCGACGAATGTGCTTGTCCACCTGAGGGAGTCACACAACAACTCACTCACTAACTGGGGTCTATTTACATCATTGTCTGGGTTAGGACACTCACTGACAACGTATATGATTCGGAATAAATCCGCTTTCTCTAGGTAAACTCATTCTATCCATCTCTGGATAAACCAACTCCAACTAACTCACCATTTCATAAGTCTGCATGGCCAGCTGCACCTTGTCGTCTCCGAATTCTTTACATTTGCCGTAGGACTGCTGTATGTCCCGGAGCAGAGTAAGCTTTTGCTCCGAGGTCAGAGACCGTGCGTTGGACGTGTACTCCTTAGCCTTCAAGTCTATCTGGCCTTTCAAGTCTTAAAAGGGAGGGGGGGAGAGAGAGAAATGGAGGGAGGGAAGAAAAGGCATGGGAAAGCACAGAAGGAAGGACATAGTGTCAACATGTAAACATATTTTATAAAATTAGTCTCAATTCCATGTATCACAAGAATTTAGAAACAAGGAAAATGTAAGTGTCCACCATGAATTGAAGCCTTACCCTCGGTCCGCTGGTCCAGATCTCTCATGAGTGTGAAATTTCTTTGAAGCTCAAAAGGAAGGTTTTCAATACCTAGTAATAGATTCAGCACATAACATTCTTGCGTCATATAAAATACGGGCAAGCAAAATAGTGACTGTACACAAGCTAGATAGATAGTAAACTACGGAAAGCTTTATGAACAATTAACGTTATATAAATTGCTTGCTAGAAAGCTAATGTTAGCTGACTAGCTCGCGTCAGCGAGTTGGACACGTATTTCAGTCATTTCTCTTTGATGTTAGAACACGTCAGTGCAACCGTGGTTTATTTTGGAATATATATTTCGCCGGCCAAACAACCGTTTATAACTAGAACACTTAAAAAAATGAAATCTTACTGTCCAGGTAGTGTTCCAAATACATTCCCGCCGCCATCTTGAAAAGCGTAAATAAACGATTTACCTTCCGGTCAAACAGGAAACAAAGTCTTGGTGCTCATCCAACAGATGGCGCTGTTTTTAAAACTTTATTAGTCCGTTTGTTTCAAGTCTTACCAACCAATGCAGCACATAGGCTACATAATCACATCACATACTAAAATTCAAATTAAGTTAATGTATGATCATTAGTACATCAATTGTACTAGTTTGGCCCTGGTGCCACATAAGAGACAAGACAGCAGCTATTGGATCTGGCAGGGCTTCTGGCTGCTGTCTGTAATTTCAGAGTTGTCCTTCTTTTTGGGATCCTTGATTATACTGCCTCTCCTGAAGCACTTCCAGCAAACATACAGTAAGAGGTTTCCTGGCAAGCTAGCTATACATTCTCCTTGTTCTGCCCTCTATGACAGGATGTGCACCAAATCAACTCAGCAGTGATGTTACGCAGCTGGCAAGCTTTCAGCTGGGAGGAAAGGAATATGCTGGGGTTATTTTAGGTTCCTAGTCGGTTGCAGTGTGGTCCGTCATTTTAGACCAACTGATGGCAGAAGGGGTAAGAGGTAAGAGGCTACAGGGTTAGGATTAGAATGGTAAAGTGCAACAGTACCACAGGAGAGGAAGGGTGGTTGTGCTGTCATGTTATGGCTCTCAGGCCACCTCATCTTCTCACTGAGTCAGATGGACGTGGACACGAAAGGGAGATGGACAGGAGGGGAAGGAACAAGACCTGGGAGCAGTGCAACAGGGAGGAGTCCTGAATTATTGAACGACACACACATACGCACACACCCCACAGACACAGTCTGTCTCTCTCTCTGTGAACTCTGCCTGTCTTGGTCCCCCCACACCTTCCCATGTCAAGCAGCAGCACAGTGCCCCCCCCCCCCCTCCCGTCTCAGTGAAGGGGTTATCCCAGATTAGCTCTTTATCTCTTTCCCTCCCCCTGACGGTCTTGTGTTCCCCTGTCTAGACAGATCACACCGCCCCTGTTATCAGCCTGGAGAGCTGCTCAGTGTCTATGAAGACTAAATCACCGAGAGAGACGCAAAATTGTTGTGTGAAAGGCTGACGGTTTACGTCAGGAGAGCAGCTGTTTATATCGCTGTTTTCTATGACAAATATACCGTTTTTGTATCCTTTTTCTGTCACCTGTTGGGCTGGACTCAAACTATCCAGTCAAAACGAGTTGACTCGCTTTGTTGTGTCAAAGCAGCCTTCCCAGTCTGGTTCTGTGTTTCCTAGAGACACACAGCAAGGCAATCTATACCTGTCGCCGTAGGTGACTGAGGCTGCCCAGCCAATAAGCCGGCTAGTAAATAAACTCTCAGTCTCAACTGCTCTTTCCCAACCCAAAACAATCGATTGTCGCCAAGGGCAACAAACCTGTGTAGACTGGCAGGTGTGGGGAGGGGAGTAGCACTCTCTGTCTACATTAGTGTGCTGTCAACACCCACAAGGCTGCTGCGTTCACAGCTCCGCTTCCACCCTGCATGTCGGTGTCTATTGTAATGTGTTCTTCAGCTGGCAGCTTTGAACCATGGTAAATGAAGGTAGGTCGCTTGGCTGCTTTCACCGTGCAGGGATACGCAGATGCTCCATACACGCTTTGTATCTATGGTGTGAAACTATGACAGCCCTGAGGGGATGGTTCTTTGTAGACACAACAAACAGACAAACAAAGAGACAGATGGTCAGAAAGATACACAGACAGTGAGACAGACAGACAGACAGACGGGCTGACTGACAGAGCAGACACCCAGACAAACACTCAGACAGACCCCCCCAGACTGAGTGAAGCGGAGGTGGACGAAAAGCTGCTGATGACATTGGGACGTCATGTGTACTTTAATGAGGGTCCAACAGTGCCAGGATAAAGGAGCCGTCTGAGGGAGGGATTTCACAGTGAGTCCAGCAGGGAGCAGAGTGCAGATCCTTGAGCTCCGGCCATCTGAATATCAGAGAAGTCCTATCAAGCAGTGTGGAAGGGATCGTTCTGGACTTTGCTGAAGCTTTTGGACCCGATAAGCCTTCGGTTGGCTTTGAGTTCATGCATGTGTGTGTGAAGGATGAGTGGGTGGATGTCATACCAGACAGTGGCCACTGAAGTGTATCTAGGCCAGTAAAGAAATACAACTTTGTTCCTATTTCTTACTATACATCTATCAAATCGCAATCCCCCCTTCTCCTTACTCCCCCCCTTCCCTTCCCCTCCCCTGTCTTTCTTACACACACAATCTTACACTCCCTGTCTATGGTTTTAGAACCACTGTCCAGGCACTGGTCAGGTTTAAGTGGTGTTCTGCCTCTAATCAAGGCCAACATGTGATAGACCATGCACGGACAAAATTAGGATTACCCATAATTCCCTGCTCTTGGCATCTCTCTTTGGGATCACCTCTCAATGATCCTCAATGTCTGCATACATACGCAGACAAATACGCACACACATTACTTCATCAGTGATGTGTACATTGTAACAATGCCTGGACTGGACAATGCCTGACACACAGTCAGTTGGCCAGCCACCCAACCAGCCACACACACACACCCACACCCACACACACACACACACACACACTAAGCTATAAATAGACTGTTTGTTTGTTTCTGTATGCAGGCACACAAGCATCTTCCCCCGCCTCTGTCTCCCTGACACCCCTCCCCCTTCCCTTCACCCCACCTTCCTCCCTCCTAGAATGCTAATTTGATCATCTCAGTCTAACCCCTCCACCATAGCAAGGCTCGACTCAGCACTCCCCCACTCCACCCTGTTCCTCCATCATCCTTACGGCAAGACCGTTCTTATTCCCTTCCCATTTCTTGATCCCATGTCCAATGTGTGTGTGTGTGCCTGTCTGGCTGTACGGCTAAATAAACAACACTTCAGCTGAAGGATATAGGAGAGCAAGGTCCGTGTGCGGAGAGCGCGTGTTTGACGGGGGTTTCAGAAGACTGCGGCTTCAGGGGAGGAGAAGAAAAGAAGAGGGAAGATGAGAGGGAGGAAGATTAAAGTCTTTCTGGGTTTTACATTCACAAACCGTGCCACCTCCCCACTTGTTGTGGAGTCAGGACGACAATGTGTGTGAGATAAAGACTGAAAGAGAGAGGCAAAAATGAAGGGTTAACCGAAACAGTTGCACAGCACTGTCAAAAATAGAGGGAAAGGAAGAGAAGAAGATACAAGAGTGATACAAAGAGAGACATGACATCTTGCCACAAGATATCTTGTGGCTTACCACAAAGTATGGTAAGCCAAAAATCATATGGCGTAATGAAAAATGATATGCCTTTAGGCATCACAAAACCCTTGTTTGTCACAAGTCTTAATGAGTTCAGCTCAGCGGGGTGCAGATGTCCATTGCCCTTGTAAAAGCTCTCACCTGCGTGCCTAAGCTACCCAGATGTGGTTCAAACTCTGCCCCCTCCTTTCCCTCTCTCTCCCAGACACATTGACTTACTGACTGAGTAACTGGATGCCCCAGTATAACTAGACTGCTCTCCATCTGTTTTTGTAAGTGTGTGCATTTGTGTGTGTGTGTGTGAGAAAGAGAGAGAGAGCACAACGTAGGTACAGCGAGGGGGAGCCAGAGAGGGGTGGAGAGAGATTGAGAGAGCGAGCGAATGAGGGACGAGCGCCCGCACACACACACACATTCACACACATACAGACAGACCGAGCGGAGACTGACTGGAGCGGGGAGAGAGAAGAAGAGGGGAGCGAGAGAATGCCTGGAGAAAGCGTGGTGCTTCCTTGTCTGCTTCCAGAGCCTCAGTGAGACACCATGGGCTGCATCGGCTCCAGGACCATCAGTAAGACCCCCTCTTTTACCTCTTCATTGTGCCCCTGTGACGAGGGGGGTGGGTGGGAGGGAGGGAAGGAGAGAGGGAGGTGGGGGTGCTCAGATGCATGAAGTCTCTCTGTCTCTCTCCAGAGGGATGTTTCTATGGAGACATGCTGGTGAGGGATGCTTGCCGACCAAAGGGAAACGTGTGTTTTTTTCTTGCACTGTTGGTGGGGTTTCTGAGAGAGTGGTAAATATATAGGAGGATGTGTGTGTGTTTCAGACCATGGTGTGAAAGCAGAGTGTGAGGGACATATGATGTGTGTGTGTGTTTGTGTGCCAGGTTGAAATTTTTGATAAACATGTATGACAAGCTGTTTTGTGCATCCATGTGTGAAGCGGGATGGACGTCTGTGTCTGTGTTTGTCTGACTGAGTTGAACTGTGATGGTAGAGGTTTGTTAGATGGATCACAGGGGAGAGATAAAAGGCTAGAAGAAAAGAGATGAAATCTTGCATGGTGTACTGTTGCACATATAAATAGTAATGGAGAGAAGAGAGAGAGAGAAAAATGAACAGACAGAATCTCATTACAGAGAAGGGGAGAGATATATGAGAAAAAGGAGCGATAATTTCACCATGTGTGTGTGTGTGTGTGTGAGAGAGAGAGAGCCTTGGAGCAATGCTAAGGTCATAGAGAGCTTTGTGTCTGAGAAAATGGCAAACCCTCCTCTTTCTGCCTTGGTGTGCGTCACAATGAGACGCAATATACTGAAGTGGTAGTGCATTCCAGGTTAGGAAGTACACACACACACACACATACACACACACACTTATGAGTATGACCTGCATTGGATGAGTCACAAGCAATCTGGGCAGACCCAGGTGTGAAGCCGTACGTGCTACACATGTAGGTCGACTGCAGACTCAACCCTGCTGGTAACCAGCTCACAACGCCCCACTGACTACTGCACATTTACACACTCCTAGCCCCAACACCCAGCGAACTTACCCCTACTAATGACTTCTGAAGAGTGTGTGTGTGTGTTGTGTGGTGGGGGTTTACCGTAAGGCCCACCATTCTGAATGTGCTAGCTAGCGACTGAGACATGATTAAAGCTACAGTGTGTGTGTGGTGTTATATCTTTTAGACGGCAGCCCACCTACTATAAACACTCAGGGAGGGCAATTGCTCTATTTTCAATAATTCTATCAAACCATGTCATTCTGTTACAGGAACAAATGAGGCCCTGGCTGCTGGCCTGAGTTAAATAAATAAAAGGGGAATATGTGACCTTTGTCTGTCATTGAGACGGTGGGATGTGTAGCCTGTGAGTGAGGCTGGGGGAAGACAGCTAGGCTGGCTTCACTGGGAGATGCTGTTTCTGATGGATGAAGTCATCCAAACGTTTGAGCATTTTGGACCCAGAAACACACCAAAAGCCACCTGGGATTGGTTATTTGCCCTGAGAAAATGTGTTTTTTCTTTCATATTTGCTTTTCTCCCTCCCTCTGTCTCTCTCTCCCCCCCCCCCCTTCTCTCTCTCTCACTCTCTCTTTGTCTCTTTCTCTCTTTCTCTCTCTCTCTCCCCCCCCCGGTCATGGTTTGCCTCTGTCAAATTCAATCAGGACTTCAAGCAAAATGCTATGAAATCTACACTACGCTACCACTGACTAAGGCACTATAGCACTGCCTTATCAACACTCTCAGAGACTGTCTGATCAGTGTCATTTTTAACGCCTCCTAGGCTGTCTTTGGCAGTGCCTGTATCCAATCCTAACCCTATCCATCGTTGTAGTATGTGTACGGTATATAGATGCATCAACTGTGGGCCAATATAGAGATCCTGTTTCGACTGAGCTGTTTGTCTGTTGAAGGGTTATGCTCTCCCACACACTCTTCTGGAAGCCTTTCTCAACCAAACTACAAACATGGGGGAGAATAAAACAATGTAAAACCACCAGGGTGGACATGGGTTTGAATCCCTGTGAGGGTGCTGGGGCAGGGCCTGGGTGTGGGCCAGGAGGACTAGTGGTCCCTAGGTGATGGGGATAGTGTTCATCCATGTGGGTGTTGTTAGCAAACACACAGTGTGAACACCACTGAGCAGCTTTGTTTGTCTGACCTATGACTGGAGGCAGAGCATGTAGATGTGGAACGTGACTAAGGCTCTATGGGGGCGTAGGTGTGTGTGTGTTTTGTTGAGAGTGTTCATTGGCTGATAATGACTTGTTCAGCTGGCTTTCTTTCTCCATTGACATGCAGTGCGATGCTGTGTCCATGCCTTGGGCAGCGGCGCTAAGTAGACTGGCTCCCGCTGTATCAGGTGTAATGGTGGGCTCTCCATTCTGTTTGTTGTTTTCTCCTCTCAAGTGTTTGAAAGATTGCATTACAGAGGAATGCCCACCCCCTCCCCCCACCATCCCTCCTCCCCCCACCCCCTCCCCCCACCATCCCTCCTCCCCCCATCCCCTCCCCCCACCATCCCTTCTCCCCCCACCCCCATATTGATTTCATTAAAAGTGTGGACAAACTGACGGACGGATGCTCTGTTTTGAGCTGGGCACACCTGCTGAGACATTTACTCCCTTGTTGCACACACACACACTCACACACACATACACGCACGTACACACAAACACAGGCAAACAAAAACCCCACACACTGACAAAGGGGAACACACACACACACATGCACACACAACCACACACAAACAGGCAAACACAGCCACATGTACACCCAGTCAAACCAACACAATTACATACACAGGCAACACAGACACACATTGCATGTAGCTGGTTGTGTGAGCTGACTGATTACTCTGTGGCAAGGTGATGGTGACTCGGGGCCAAGGTGAATGGGATGATTGTCAGGTGGCCATGCCCACAGCTGTTAACCCATGAAAGAGGACTTCAAAAAGGGAGATGAAAGAAAGAGAGGAGATAGAAGAGGTTAGGCATTACACACCAGGAGAGCGAGAAAGAGAGAGACAAAGAGAGAGATGAGGTGCGCTACACCTAGATAGATGTTATCACTGCTGTGGTATGTATTAGAACTGGTTCAGGGCTGCCTACTGATTCTAGGTTAGGCCCTGCCTGCCTCCCCTCAGCTGTCTCCCTGCGTGTTTTTCAGTTTTGTTCCTCTTTACCTCGACCCACTGGAGCTCCGTCGGCACCGGTTTGCGAGCTGAGGTGAGTCAGACTCTAGGCTTCACACTGAATCAGTGTCAAGACAGGAGTCACCACATGTCAGTGCGGCCCCTGCGACATGCGCCGCGCTCCCGGGGAGCTATTGCTAACGACACATGACGTCCCTAGCCAGGAGATCTGTCAGGGCCGATCGGCGCCGTGGCCGACGAGGCACCCTGCCTCCGCTGCTCGCTGTGACGGTGCCTGGCCTCTTCCCGCTTCCGCTCGGCCGGCCACTGCGCTAACTGAGGCGGGCGGCGAGCTTCTCCACCGCAACGGTTTTTGGCGAGCCTTTGGGAACTGCGTTTTTCTTTTGGTACGTCTTAACGCGAGGGAGAAGATCTGAGGAAAAAGGCTGGAGGAAGTGACAGAAAAAGGAGGTTTCTGGTGTGTCTGAGGCAGACTTGGAGGACAAAATAAGAGGTTGGAGAAGAGGTTTGAGAGCAGGAGGAGCTGGGAAGGAAGACTTAGCAGAAGGCTGTTCAAGAGAGACAAGAGAATGCCCCCCATCATACCCCAAGGGCCCCCTCAGCATTAGTTAAAGACTGTGATTCACACAGCTGCCACTGATGACGATGGAGACCTTAGATAGCCCAAATCAAGAGCTTCATTTCTCAACTGAACTCCACTTACCCTTCAGGATATCTTTTACTGTTTGGAGCCAGCTCCCAGAAATTTTCAAAGAAAGCACGATAATATTATAACGTTAAATGTGTTTCAATAAAGAGGTTTTTGCCAACCACTCAATTGACGAATGTGTTTGAGACTCTTTCTGCCCTGGAGGACCTCCGTATTCCAGTAATCTCCAATTAACACCAAACAGATGCCACAAAGATCACATGCCAACACATGTTAGTGAATCTAGTTATTGAAGGAACTGGTGTAGACATAGTTATTAAAAAAAGTCTGTTCATTTTTGACATAATTTGCATCATAAGCCATATTTGGGTCATTTGTGGGAGAGACTTTATAGTACGTGCAACAATGGCACATGCTACTCCTTCCCCCAATGTGACAACATTTGGGGCAGATAATGAGTCTAATTTTAGAGCTTTGTGTGAATGTCAGCGCTAACTCAACTGTGAGCTGTCACATCCAGTCAAACACCAAGTAGAGGTTGCATAAGTGTTTATTCTCTCTCTCTCTCTCTCTCTCTCTCTCTCTCTCTCTCTCTCTCTCTCTCTCTCTCTCTCTCTCTCTCTCTCTCTCTCTCTCTCTCTCTCTCTCTCTCTCTACAGCAGCGGAGGCAGTTCCTGTACGGAAGGATGGGGAGCAGGTACGGCAGCAATTTCAACATACATCTTGGCCCCCCACACCATCATCCTCATGGCATCTTGAGCCAAGAAGGCCATGGCAAAATACACCATGTTTTCAGAGAAACTGAGCTTGAGAGTCCCCCTGCCTGAGATTGCCATGACATGATGTTTCTCTGTGATGATGCAGTATTGAGGTTCTCAGCGAGGTTACTGGAGCTGTTCCCCAGAGCACGAGACATTACCGTACTATAGATCACCTCTTGCTCCTCTAGGGACAGACTACCATCTATCTCCTGTCGCTCCTCTGCAGAATTGTTTTCAGTCCAGTCGGGGAGTGACAAAGCATGCCGCCGGGTCAATTCAACAACATGAGAGGCTGCTGCCACATATATGACATGTTTACTGAAGGAAAACATAGCTGCTGCATGGACCCTTTCCTTCCAGCAATCATGCTGCAGAATGTTGACAGGCAGGAAGCAGGAAGAATAGTGTATTAATCAGCGTATAGAATGTATATGTTTGAGAGTGTAGGGAATGTATACATTTGATCTAGAAACACCCCCAATCTACTCCATGTAGAGGAGTGAGGCTCATGGGATGCTGGTGGGGAGCCTGGACGTAGCTTTGTGCCTCGTTCAACATGTTGTGTTTCATCATCATACTCATTGCCAGCCAAGTTCCCAACTTAAACAGAAATCCTCATTGCCTCTAGTTGGTTGGCAGACTGGTTGGCTTGACTGTCTAACAGGCAGACTGTCTGACTGTCTAACAGGCAGGTTGGCTGACTGTCTAACAGGCAGACTGTCTGACTGTCTAACAGGCTAGTTGGCTGACTGTCTAACAGGCAGACTAGTTGGCTTGACTGTCTAACAGGCAGACTGGCTAACTGTCTAACAAGCTGGTTGGCTGACTGTCTAACAAGCAGATCGGCTGACTGTCTAACAGGTAAACTGACGGACTGTCTAACAGGCAGACTGGCTAACTGTCTAACAAGCTGGTTGGCTGACTGTCTAACAGGCAGACTGGTTGGCTTGACTGTCTAACAGGCAGACTGGCTAACTGTCTAACAAGCTGGTTGGCTGACTGTCTAACAAGCAGATCGGTTGACTGTCTAACAGGTAAACTGACTGACTGTCTAACAGGCAGACTGGCTGACTGTCTAACAGGCAGACTGGCTGACTGTCTAAAAGGCTGGTTGGCTGACTGTCTAACAGGCAGACTGGCTGACTGTCTGACAGGCTGGTTGGCTGACTGTCTAACAGTTATACTGACTGACTGTCTAACAGGCAGACTGGCTTACTGTCTAACAAGCTGGTTGGCTGACTGTCTAACAGGCAGACTGGTTGGCTTGACTGTCTAACAGGCAGACTGGCTAACTGTCTAACAAGCTGGTTGGCTGACTGTCTAACAAGCAGATCGGCTGACTGTCTAACAGGTAAACTGACTGACTGTCTAACAGGTAAACTGACTGACTGTCTAACAGGCAGACTGGCTGACTGTCTAACAGGCAGACTGGCTGACTGTCTAAAAGGCTGGTTGGCTGACTGTCTAACAGGTAGACTGACTGACTGTCTAACAGGCTTATTGGCTGACTGTCTAACAGGCAGACTGGCTTACTGTCTAACAAGCTGGTTGGCTGACTGTCTAACAGGCAGACTGGCTGACTGTCTAACAGGTTGGTTGGCTGACTGTCTAACAAGCTGGTTGGCTGTCTAACAGGCTGGTTGATTGTCTAACAGGCAGACTGGCTGACTGTCTAAAAGGCTGGTTGGCTTTGCAGTTTGGGGTCTTTATGTGGCTCTGACAATTCAAGGTGTTCTTTAAAATGAGATGATCTATTCTAGACTTGCAAAATTGTCTTCACAGTAAACACTCACAACATGAATTTTGATAGCACCCCGAACACACTTGGAATACAAACGTCACAGCTGTCTAATTCCAACCACAATCTATCTCTTATTAGACTGTCTGTATGGTCACAGGTGTATGGAAGCCATAATAGCAGCAGCAGTACTCTCCATGGCCAGTCTGGTCCCCTCTGACACGTTACAGACTACTGTCCATACTGGACATTCTATTGTGTGCAGATGTTGCTGTTGCCCCAGACAACAAGGCCACAGTAATGGTGGAAAACAAAACAATCTGGCTCAGAGGAAGTAGGAACTAGATAATGCTTGGTTATAGCTCTCCAGACACTGTTAGTTACTGTCCTACTAGAATGGAGAAGATTTCATTCTGATTTGTGAAGCTTCAAACATTGGGTGATGGTTATACGGATTGACAACTTGGCCATCACAATTGCATTCTCCAGCTTCCCCTTCTTCATCCCTCCATCCCTGCTGGCAGAGATTCCATTCATTCTCCTATCCAGTGACGAGGGTTTCTCTTGTGTATCCTTTCTCTCTTCTGTCCTTTATATTTGTTCACCACTTCTAATCTTTGCCCTGTCCCTCTCTGTTGACGTCCCTCCTCCGCTACACACACACACACACACATGCACACGCACACACACAGACATATTGCATTTTGCATGATTCCCCCTTCCTTCTCTCTCTACATCTCTTTTTTTCCTCATCGCTTCTCCTTCCTTCCATTTTCTCGTCTCCTCCTTCTCGCACCCTCTCCCCTCAGCATGGCCATGCAGACTCTTCCTGGGAAGGAATCAATGTAAGTCCCGTGATAATCTCCTCCTCTTTCTCCCAATATCCCGTCGTCGTGTGTCTTCGCTCTCTCCGTAGATAAGCCAATATTTTGTCCTTCACTCTCTCTCCCTTTCCCTACCCCTCCCCCTCCTTTCCCTGTCTGCCTCTTTCTTGGTGCTGTGCTAATCTACTGTACTGCTGGCTACATAAAGTGAGCCTGGAAGATAACATGCTGTAATAACACATCCTTATCTGAAAAGCTAGGCTATGCTAAGCTATGCTATACTAGTCTAAGCTATGCTAGAGTAGGCTTTGAAAGGCATTGCAACAGTTGGTAGAAAGCTACTGTAGCATACAGCTAATGACATACTGTTACTGTTGATTATGTGTGAGAATCACAGGCCATGGCAGTGCCAAATGGGCTGATAATTACTGGGATGCTTAACGGGTGAAGTGATTTGCATATTGTCTCTGAAAATCTTGTTGAAAATCATGGTTGTATGTGTGTGTGGTTTGTGGTTCTTTTCAATTTGAAATCTTTTTAAAATACCTTTTCCACCCCTATACACTCATTTTTCCTCACGTCTTGGATGTCACCACACTCTCAACTGTCTTGTCTCATCTTCAACCAACTTGTAGTCAAGAGGCTACAGTCTGATCCCACTACCTGTTCAAATATTAAGCCTCCTTATTCTCTTCAAACAAATCAATTTCTCTCGCTGCTTTCCCTCTCCCTCTCTCTTCTTCCTCATCCCTCTCTCCAGCTCTCTATGGAAGACACCACCTCCATCCTCCCTCATCTGAAGCGGAACTCTAATGCCTACGGGATCGGTGCTCTGGCTAAGTCCTCTCTGACAGGTGTGTCAGGTGTGTGTCTGTCCTGATAGATGGTAAACCAACCCCATGTTGGCTCCAGCCCGGGGGGGTGAGATGGAGGCAACATGGTCGCCCCTATGGGTGCCTCCTATCCTTGTCACTTCCTGCCTCCATTGACAGTACACGTCAATGCCTGACCCCAGGTCATTGATGGAATCCAACCAGATTTTCACTTATTTCACTCTCAAAAAGTTGAAAGTGAAGTGCACCTAGCATCTCCATGGGTGTGTTGGGAATTGTAGTTCAACTGTGGTGTTTAGGTTGGAAATGTAGTAGTATTTTTGTACAGTGTTGGTGTTACAATATTTGTAACTGTGACTTTTTTGTGTGTCTTTTGTTGAAATGTAGTGCCAGTATAATATTGCGTTGTTGATTGTTTTATTGTGTAAAACAGTTGAAGGAATTGCTATCTACAGATATTTTGTGCTGTTTATTGAGTATATTGACTTTTAAATGGTAAAAGCCCCAACACAAACATTCATAATCACCAGTCCCACTTGCATATCATTTAAAAACCAATACATTCTCTGAATATTTGTATTCTGAACATTATTTGCATTGTTTCATGGACAATTAGTTGTATTTTTCACTGTATTTGTTGAGAGGGGTTTTAGCCCAGCATGAGTACTTTCAGCTCCATGTATTCACTTCACACTCAGTTGATTTAATTAGATTTTTATTGTTCTCCCCCAAACATTTAGACGATGGGAATTCGTCCCTCATTAACTTTCGATATTAACATTTTAATGAGGAGTTTGTGAGTGGTAGTGCTTCTTCATTCTAGTTTTTACAGCAAAGATGACTTTTTTGCACATTTTTAATTACTTTGCCATGTTTAATGTCTGAGTCTGATGGTTTAATGTGATGTGGAGTGATGAATCAGTGTGCTATTTAAACACGGCCCAGTGCACTGGCCTGCTCTACCCTGTCCTCACTGCTCTGCACGCAGAACTACTGATCAAACAAACTTGTCTTGACAGACAAACGGACAGTTCATAAAACACACAGTGAAACCCAATACTCATTCATCCTTCCACCCAACCCACCAGAGATTGCTAGGTTGTGGCCTACTTTCAGGAAGAGACTGTTGAGATTCATAGTCACACACAGCATTGTAGCCTCTTCACCAATAAATTTCACGCTTCCCAACATCATCTCATTACTTAAAACCTTGTGGCCTGCCATCCTTCATCACAGAGGGGGTACTCGGTTAATTCCTCGGGGTAGCCAGGATGGGTGGGGTTTCCTTGATATTTAGGACACTCCAGCCATCTGGGCTGCTCAGGGTTGCTAAACGAGTGCCACGTGATAGAACGTATGCACTGACACATCGTTTGTACAACCACCCCTTGCTCCTGTAGGTGTGAGTCGCTCCATGAAGGACAAGGTGACCAAGCCCACTGCCATGGCTCAGGGCCGAGTGGCCCACATGATCGAGTGGCAGAGCTGGGGCATACCATCTGCTGGGCCAGAGGGGTGTTCGGGACGTACCAAGCTGCAGCGAGAGAAGCAGAGGCGGCTGGAAAACGACGCCTACAGCGAAATGAGTGACGGAGAGAAGGAGGCCCGCTTTGCAGCAGGTCAGACTCAGAGCCCAAAGAAGGAGGCACCATTCCCTCCTGCCTGAAGCCACTTTAATGAAACCAGTTTAAACCAGTGTTTACAGTCTCAACGCTACAGTACTTCTACTTCAGCACTACAGCAATAAACAGGAGGCAATTATGCAACTAAAACAGAGTTTGTTCCCTACCTCTGTTGCCAGGTATCATGCAGCAGTTTGCCATCTCGCAGGCTACTCTGTTTGGCTGGAACATGGAGGGGGAGAGCCTGTGTGCTGGCTCCAATCAGGGCAGCGTGGCCCACCTCAGTGAGGTCAACCAGGAGAGCATCACCAGCCGAGGTAAAGGACTACAAACGGTGCTGACAGAGGACTACAATAATGGCTGTTTGAGTGCTGTGCTCCCTGCAGCCGTATTTGGAACACGGTTCACATATCACATATTATATTTGAGACATATAACTTAACAATTGTTGATTATATTGGTGCATTTTGTAATATTACATAAAGCATATTCGTTGTTCGACTCCATAGATGGATCAGATTTACTTACAGGAGATGAAACACCTTGAGGCCAGCTCTCATCCATATTTGCCCTTAGGAGGATGTGTGTGAGTGTGTTTGTGTATAATGTGTGTCTGTCTGTGTGCTCTGATGATCTTGTTGACTCTGGTTTGATTGATGTGGTCTGCAGCCAGGCTGACAGGCTCAGAGAGAGGTGTGTCACGCCTTCATCTACTGTGGAGAAATCTTACTGTCAGAGCAGAATAACTCAAAATGGCAGCAGTAGCAAAGGGTGTCCTATCATTTGGAGTGGGGAAGGATTGTGTTGTGAGTGCTGCTGTGTCATTGTGTTCTCCAGTGTTGTAGCGAGCTGGGCTGTGTGTTACTATGTTTTCCCCAGTTGTAGTGAACAGTGTATGCCCCAAGGGACCCAAGCCTGTAGGTGAACACAAGGACTCCCCCCCCCCCCCCCCACCTCCCATTAGCACCGCCATATGGTACTGCTCCCTGCTTCATCTACACATGGCAACCGACAATTAAAATGTTCTTATTAGTGTCAATAGAACAAAAATAAATTATTCTCCGTTTTCCATTCCTTCTCTTTCACCTTGAGAGTTCTAGGTGATTTAAAATAATGTGGTTTTGTTTATTTTCACCTTGTATGTCAGTGGTGTCAGCGAAAGTGTCTCAGAGTTGACGTAAGGAGAAACATTTAGATTGAAGCTCATTGGACGCTCCGTCTGTTTGATGCTGGACCGGTCTCCTGTCATCCAGTCTGATAGAAAGATGAAAGAAACCCCCACTAGTGTTAGTGTTTCCTTGATTTTTCTTCCTTTTAACCCCTCAACCTCCCTTTTCTCATCCCTCCATCCCTCTTCCCTTTCTGCTCCTCTCCCACCCCCCCTCTATCTCTTCTCACCGCTTTCCTGCTTCTCATATTCCTCCATCTCCCTCCCACCCTCCTTCTCTCTCCCTCCATCACTCCTCCTCTTCTCATCCCTCCCTTCCATCCCTCCAGACCAGGTGCTGCACCCGTCCTCTGCGGACGTCTGGCCGCGTACCTACGTCTCCCAGGGCCTCTACTGCCTGTCCTCCTCAGATGCCTGGGAGCCCATAAGCAATGAGCCGTCGGGCGTGGCCTCCCCAGCGGCCGGCTCCTACATCGTGGCGGGCGGCGGGGTGGTGGGTACGCCTGGGGGGGAGGGGTACGAGGGTGGGGTGGGGGGCTACACGCAGCAGAGCCAGCCGATAAGCCTGCAGCAGCAGAACCAGCTCCAGCAGCTCCAGCAGCTCCAGCACTTCCAGCACCAGCAGCTGCTGCAGTACCAACAACAGCAACAGGTGAGGCTCCATGGGAAATGGATTTGGATGTGTTGTTGTCCTTTACATGGACAACAACACATGGAGTTCAACTGGTCTGTGGGTGGTGTCGTTTTAACATGAGCAACTCGAGCACTTTCGGCCCAAGCCACTGTTGCAGTTCTTCCAACTGCAGACAACAAAACCGTGTGATGGTAAGGGAAATACTGTTTTAGATTAGATAGACTGGTATCAGCAGCCTGGCTGACTGGATTGTTGGCTATTTTGAATATGAGTGGCACAGTGTCCTTGGAACTCTCTAGCGAGTCTATATTGCACCGCAACAGCAACAGGTGAGTTTCCATTCATCATTCACTGCAGTCCTTGTTGCCAGGGGCAACGGATGAGTCAACCCGGTCCTCTGGCCACAAACGTACTCTAATGAGGTTATGTATTCATGTTGTGTCATTATACAGTATATCTGAATAAGCTGAAGGAACAGGGTTTCCCCCCCTTTCCAACCATTTCCCCCTCCCTCCCTCCCTCCCTCCCTCCCTCCCTCCCTCCCTCCCTCCCTCCCTCCCTCCCTCCCTCCCTCCCTCCCTCCCTCCCTCCTCGTTCCTACCCACCGTGTCTTAACATTGGTAGAGAAAGAAGTGATGTAACTCAATACTTTTCTTCTTCTTCTATTCAGTCAATGGAGCACCGGCTACACAGTGCCTCCCACTCTCTCCAAGCCACACCCAACAGCACCATCCACAGTCTTGGTCTGCCCACCCACCCTCGCCTGGCTGACCTATGGGGTTCAGCACAGGTGGAGGCTCACCAGGTTGAGATCGTCGGACAGATGAACTGTCAGCCAATGGCTGACCTGGTTGGGGGTGTGGTCGGTATGTTGGAGGCGGATGTGGAGAGAGAGTGCATTCCAGAGCAGCAGGAAGAGGAGGAAGCCAAGGTGAGGCTAATGGATTGGTTTTGTTAAAATCATTTTGTGTTGTCCCAAAGAAAATAAATTCACTTAAAATGGAATAAATCAAGGAAGTTTTACATGCATGGTAAAGCGCTTACTGTAAGGGAATTCTTTTCAATTTTTTTAACAGGAAGAAGGGGTTACATTAACCTTAGAGGCGGAGCCTGCCACTCTAACTCCCTCTTATCTGCGAGAGAATGCCATGCCAATCGGAAGATTCAGCCCGGGATTGGTCCCCACAGAACCAATCATGGGTCGTCTCCCCTTTGACGTCACGCCCTGTGTCATCCAATCGCTAGAGGAAAAGGATGAAGAGGCAGAGGAGGGTTCCATTGTTGTTGTGGCAACCAATTGAAGGTTACCAATCGGGGTGTGGTCAGATAAAGACCAAAGGCTGGAAAATACTTCTCAATTAATCAACCAATCAAAATAGTCACCACCCCCTCCCAGGTATGTACCCAATCAGAGACTGAGAAGAATCTTTTTCAGCTGAAGATAAAACCAACATTGGGGCCGAGTTGTGAGAACAACTGAACTTTTGGACTTAAAAACACTAGCGAGGCCCTGCGCATTGGTGTTTCCTATGATACAGAACTTTGAGAAGGTAATTACTGGATGGAGGGCTGGAGTAATGAAGTGAACAATGGATGAAGCAGAAAGGTAAAAAGAGAGAAAAAGGACACGGGGAAAACTCCAGAGACAACTGAAAGTGCATGCTTTTAAAAGTGATTTAGCCATATCAGTATACAAAGTAATAATATATATATATAAATGCTTTTTTAATAAAACTAAAAAGCCCATAAAGCTACATGTATTTGTATGTATGTATGTATGTATGTATGTAAGTACAGTATGTATGAATGTAAGCGAGTAAAAATATATATTCTCAAAATATGTTATTCTTGTTGGCACTAGTGTTGCAACATACCTTATTGAGAAGTTAACATACCCAAAGTGCAACACATAGATCAGCAACTTTTTATTAACTACATTGTTCACTGTTTAAACATCCTGACAAAATGGGCATCTAAGAAGTAATAAATAAAACACAACCAATGACAAAAACAAAACACAAACACATTTTCCTGTCTCATAGTAAGAGCTACACATACAGAATGTCACATGAAAACACAAACAAAAAGAGAATCCTGTATTCCAACCTCTGCAGTTTTAAAGACATAGGTAACATAGGTAACATAGGTAACATAGGTAACATAGGTAACATAGGTAACCACCTGAGAATCAGTCTGAAGGAGGAGGAGAAAAAGGAGCAGGAAGGAGCGAAGAAAGAACGGGGGAGAGCAGATGAGAGAGAGAGAAACGAAGGAGGTCAGAGGATCATAATCGAAGCAATTTTAGAAGAGGGAAAGGGTGAATTTAATAAAGCGCCCAGCTACTCCTCAGATTAAACACGTCAGATCCTGTTTTCTGCTCACAGCGTCGGTTCTCCTGGGGATTGGGCTGAAATACTGGAACCACACAGCAGCACAATACTGAAGGTTCCTTTTAAAACCATGGCGAAACAACCCGTTTTAAGCCAAGCATTAACATGTCCTCAAAGATACAATCAGGGAGAAGATCATAGCTCAGTAGCCGGAGCATTTGACTGCAGATATGTCACAGGTTCAAATCCCCCAGTACTGTATGGTGCTTTTGATAAAGGCTAAGTGAGTACGTTATTGTTAAATATAGACAAAAATATGTATTTATTCTACAAAATTAATTTTAATTAATTTCTAATTCCAATTTAATTGTTTGTGGTTTATGTGTCTATTTAATAATCCCTCAATTTGCAGTTCCTAATGATTTCTGATAATGGGAATTCTCTAGTTAAAATTCTCCAACATTGTTAAACGTGATTGCGTGGTGTCGGTCTGGTTGTCAACGGTCATTCATCAAGACAACGCGGTAATCCTAGCGCTGGCCCATCCTCCCGTGCTCAAGGTTGGGGTTTTGCTGTTTGAGGTCACACTGCTACTGGTTGCTCTGGTGGTTCTGCTTCTGATTAAAATCAGCGATTCTGTTCATGTTCATCTGACAAGTAAATATTGACTTCCCCATAATGAAGGTCCTCGTGGATTCACAGGCATGGAGAAGAGGACGCAGACAGAGAAGCAGGACGGATGAAAGGATGAGAGGGAGGGATGGATAAATAATTCACTATAAGAAGTTCCACCATAAAAAAACATGTTATTTATAAAAATGTAATTAATCACAACAGTCTAACTGTTCTAAATGACCTCTTCATCATCGCTTTCCTCCTCTTCCTCTCTTAGCTGCTCTAGCACAGGCCCAAGGGAGGAGAGGGGGATGGCGGGAGTAGAGAAGGGAGAGCCGGAGGGTGGAGAGGAAGAGGGCGTGGAAGGAGGAGAGGAGGCGGGGATGGCAGGAGGAGGAGGAGAGGGAGGAACGGAAGGGGGAGGGGATGGGGGGACGGCGAGAGGAGAGGAGGGGGGCAGGGAGGGACTGCTGTTGCTGCTGCTAGTGCTGCCTGTCCCTGTGATGCTGCTAGTGCTGCTGCTGTTCACCACCACCTCCCTGGTCACCCCCTCGATCCACACCACCATCTCCTCCTCCTCCTCCTTGGTGGAGTGGGGAGGCACAGGGGGTGCTGGGTGGGGGAGGACCGGGCCAGAAAGGGGCGAGGCAGGGGCGACAGGGGAGGAGGGGGAGGAAGGGGTGGAGGGGGTTGGAGGGGGCTTGGAGGACTTCCGGGCAATGTTGCGGAAGCTGGCCAGAGGGGGGCGAAGTCGGACACCGCTACGTGTAGAGCCCTCGATCGCCTTCTGGAGCTGGAGGTGGAGAGAGAGAACAGCGGCATATCTATCATGTACCAATGTCATGGATTCATTTAGAAGATGATTTCATCCCGAAGGACATACAGAGTGCCTTGGAAAGAGAGGGAAAAGGATGTGTACAAAAAAAAAAAGTCTGAATATTGAGTAGAATAAGAAGAATTGAGAGAGAGAGAAAAGGTGAGCCGCCTTGCCTCTTTCAGTGCCACCACTCCAACCAGTTTTCCGATGCTGGTGACATAGGCATGGCTGAGGCCCAGTAATGAGAACAGTGTGTGGGTCTGGGATGGAAACAAGAGAGAAAAGGTCACACATCAAATTAGGCTCTCCTACTTCCTACCTACAGTATGACCCTGCTCAGACAGAACTCCTCTCCACAGTTAACTCAGAGGAGTATAGTCTAGACACAGCGTCATAAAGTACCAGTATTTTAATTGGCTGGGGGCCGTGTTTCAATCCTATTAACATTCATCCTTCTTCACTTCTTTTTTTTTATAATAATTTCCGATACTTTGTGTACCAACCTTGTGTAATGACGTCCTCTCCACCAACTGGAAAGGGGACGGGTCTATTCGGATCTGATCGATTTCCATTGGCTTGTCCATCTCTGCTTCTTCCCATGCCTTAATCTGCAGTAGCCAATGAAAAACAAGGTCAGGGTCTTAATCAACAACGTCATTGGCTGCGGTAGGTGACTGGGGTGGCTGAGGCTCTCTCGATGTCAAAGAAACCCTTTAAACCCGTCACACTGCGCCAGCTTAGATTTAGGGTGGTTGGTACCTTTTAACCCTCTTATAGGTTTCCACATATCAACCAAGACTACTCTGACAAGGACACTGGAGTGTGGGAGTGTTTTCAGGGGGAGCATCCTCTAATAACTTGGTCGGGTGCCAGGGAGATCCAGCATGAGACTATGGAGTTAGGGGGACTGAAGCTAAAACCCTTATGGATGACATCACTTACCTCCTCTGGAGTCATGTTGTCTGAGAGGGGTGGGGGCGAGGGCTCCTGGGGGGGGGAGGGGGGAGGGATATGATAAAAAAGAGGAGAGAGGTTTGATCATAAGTCTTCTGATTCACACAGCCAAACACCTTTGGCACGCCCGCTGTCACTGTTGTCAAGCCAAACGTGAACCACTAAGGACACAAAGAGTCATGGAGGACAGAGCCAAGCTGAACTCCCATTCAAATCCTCTGTTTACACGCATGTATTTGAGAAGTATGAGCAAATACATTTGTTTCATATGTCCATTAGCATGTATGGAGCCAACCGACAGCATCTGCCAAGTGAATGCCAATCACCACGACAACTATAGCAACAACAAGTTGTTTCTTATTCCATTGGCTGATCTCCATGTGTGAGAGCTGGAACATGTGTGAATGTGAAGCACTTAAACAATATCCAATCCCCATTGTCATGTGCACTCATGCACATATCACAGACAATCAGATCAAGGCGTTTTGTATACATAGAAAACAACTGGAGATTATTTAATGAGATTCATCCAACCAAATAAACAATGGATGAATATTTATGTTTCCCGTTTGAAAAAAAATCATACACGATTCTCCATGGATCCATCGCCAAGAACGGCCCCCATTTGCATCTCAACAGCTCGTTACTCTGGGACAATTGATTCGCTGGGAAGTGACACAGCTCAGGGAGTATCACATGACTCATTCAGAGTTTTTTTTTTGTGTGGACTCATCCAATCAGGACACTGTGGGATGACATGCAGACATGATGAACAGATGATGCTTTTTAATCGGCCACAATGTCTGTCTGTCTGTCTGTCTGCCTGTGTGTTGGTCTGCACGCCTACAGAATGTTACCAGTGACTGTCTGTCTGTCTGTAACGCTACAGAATATTACCTGAGACTGTCCCTCTGTCTGTCTTTCTCTGGCTGTGAAGAGATTTCGGAGAGTTCTCCCCATGGACTGGAGAGATCCCTTGTCTGAGAAGAGAGGGAGAAGAGGAGAGGAGGAGAAGAGGACAACAGATGGAAACAAGAGGATGAAAAGATTTAGAACCTAATTAATATTCTACCTCCTCTGCATCTGATGAATACAGAGAGTCTGTATCTGACCAGGTCATGTTATTCAGACTTTGAAAAGGCTCCCCATTGGACAGCATGGGTCCCAAGGGGAGGGGACAACTCACCAGGGGCTGTGTGATTGGACGAGGGCTCCGGTGGCTTAGGGGAGGGGAGGGGCCCGTTACATTCCTCCTGCACTGGAGTACTCTGGAAAATTACAAGAGCAGGAATTTGTTATCATGCTACCGTATATTAAAATGTTTCCTTAGGCTGGACAACGTTTCTCACACCCACTCTGTCTCCGCTCTCCTCGCCCTCTTCCTCCTCGTCCACGAAGGCCAAGGACTCCCAGCTGTCCCTGGCGCACTGGTTCTGCATCTGGAGAGTCTGGCCTTGCATCAAGATCCGCCTTTCTGCCGACAGCCACCAATCACACAGAGCCAGCAGCTCCGACTGGTCGATGGAGCCCAACAGGATCATCGATTCTGGACAGAACGAAAGTCAATCACAGCGAAGATGACGGCGGCACTGAAACAAATGATGTGTAACACTCACACTAAAAATATGTCAATGAAACAGTTGTACTTATAATAAATTGGTGATAAACCACAAGCAGAGAGGAGCTCTTTAGAAGGAAAGAAAGAAAAGAAAAAGGTGTGAAGGTTGCTTTACCTTTGGAGTCCACCAGGGGGATTGTCTTTAGCGTTGTGGACTCCAGCAGGTGTATGAGCTGCCTGTAGGTAGTCTGAGAAGATATGAACTTCACTTTTCGCACCATGATGTCCTCCACAAAGATGTTATACTGGCTGGAGTTACATACAACATAGAGATATACAACACAGTCAACATGACCCTTGAAGCTGATTCATCTATCATCAAGATGACTGTATCATCTGCCTTGGAATGTTAAGGCTAATAAACAGTACATCAAGAAATAAAATACAACTAAAACCACATGCATAAATATGCAGACAGGCCAGTATGTCAAGGTTCCAGCCTAGCTTAGTGTTGGAAGAGGACAGAGCTTTTCCTCTGCCCTCGGAGTGGTACCTGATGTGTCCAAAGCCCAGCTCGGGGAGGTAGGGCAGCTTCTTGACCTGGATGATGGAGTCGTACAGCGAGGGCTGCAGGCCCTGGGCCACCATGTTGGCCAGAATCACCGCCACCATCATGGGCAGGATGTGGGAGATCTGCCCCGTCAGTTCGAAGCAGATCACCGCTGTGGACACAGTGTGGGTCACTGCCCCCGTCAACGCTGCTGCTCCTGTGACCCGGAAAGGGGGGGGGGGGGGGATGGGGGGAGGGGTGCAGAGAGGGAGAGAGGGAGGGAGAGAGAGAGAAAGGGTGAAGAGGTGAGCGATCACATGATGCAAGGTTTGGAGGCAGATTGATTGATGTACAGATCAGTGAGTGGACATAGAACGAAGTAGGATCAAAGGGGGGGATGGGACTACAGGAAAGAAAGAGGGCATGGGTGAAGGGGAGGTGTAGGGTCAGAGGGGGATGGTGGATGACATTAAAGAAAGCCATTGTTCAGTGGAAAAGGGGAGAGGAGAGACGAGGAGAGGAAAGGAGAAAAGAGGAGAGGAGAGAAGAAGGAACGCAGACTGACATGTCCCTGTTCGACTAAAGGGTTCTCTGGGATGTGACAGACAGAGAGAGAGATAGGAGAGGAAGGAAGACAGGAGACGGAGGGGGAGGAGGAGGAAAGGGACACTGACCAATGACAGCATACCCTCCAGGGATGATGCGGTACAAGATGCCGTCAAACAGGATGCCGTGGGGGAAGAGGGCGGCCATGATCTCTCCTACCAGTCTGCCGAAGGCCGCGCCTGGAGGGGGTAGGGCCAGGTGTCAGGGCAGTTCCTCGTGTGTGTGTGTGTGTGTGTGGGAGTGTGTGTGTGTGTGTGACCTTCTACAGTGCAACAAGCTTCAGCATACACCACATTTATCACCTGGTGGATTTTTTCGAAGTCTTTGACAAAGAACCATCTCTCCACATTATCAATATCTTACAGATAAAAAAATAAAATCATTTTACCAAGTATGAAGACTGGCATGAATGCCCCGGAGGGGATGGGCATCGTCGTGGAAACTGCAGACATCCAAAACTACAAGAGGGAGAAAGTTGGATATGTTTGTATTCTATTTGATTCTATTCTGCTCTGCATAGAATCAAACAGAAGACACAAAGAGCGGAAAGATAAGGAGTGAAGTTGAATCTGCGGAGGGAGAGTAAAGAGGATGACCTTCATGATGAAGAAGAGGAGGAGGATGACGAAGGGGCTGATGTCAGGGTGCAACCAGGCAGAGGAGCGGCCCAACCCCGGGGGGGCGGGGGAGCCCCAGATCTTGGTCCAGGTGAAGTTGTCAAACAGAGAGTTGATGCACTCTCTGGGCATGAGCTGGAGGTAGAATCAAGGGGGTGGTTGTGGAAGGGGAGGTAGGGGTACAGAAAGATGAATATCTAGTTCAGAAAAGTGATTGAAGTGTGTACATACTCTGTATATAGAGTTGTTTACTTTCTTACTCTGTATATAAATGTCCTTTTGACAAGTGTTAACATGCAACAGACAATGTTGCCCTTGTACTGCAGATTTCTGATTAATTGCTGTAGATTTCTTGTATTTAATATTTACACTGGCTGCCAACTGTGTCCAAAGGGTAGTTTAGAGGGTACAGAAGCTGGTGTTACAACCACACACGCATACTGCATACAGACACACACACACACACACACCTCACTTTATTGGCACTAGACAGGCTATTTTTAGTACCTAAAAACACATTATGTATTCAAGTATTGTTCTGCAGAAGGTGACAGAGCAGAGAGCTGTTCATGATTACAGTGTGTGTGTGTGTGTGTGTTAAAGTCACAGGACATTGGACAAAAAAACGGGTTTGAACTCTGACCTCTCCGGCCATGAACTGTCCAAACCCGGGGGGAAACGTCAAGGTGGCAATTACAAAGGTCACAACAGCCGGAAAGATCAGTCGACTGGAAAAGAAATTCAAATACAGCTTTAACATGTTCTGTCAAACTGTGTAGGATCCTCCTTCTGTCTGACACCCACACAGACCTCCCCTGTCTTACTGTCTGGTGAGGAAGCGAGTCATGGCGTTGGGCCTCCTCATGAAGAGCACCACATGACGGTTCAGATAGACAAAGAACGCCCCCAGGAAGCCACAGGAGATCCTGCACACAGGGTCAGCAAAACCTGCATGACATCACTTCCTCTGTACCGGCAGGATGTCATACGATTTTCTCTGGATCGTAGGATCATTAACGCTTATTCCTATGCCCCCTACCCTCCTTTTCCTTCCCCCTCTCTCTGTTTTACCCGATGATTGCAAAGGCAGGAAGCTCCTGGAGGTCAAAGGGAAAGTCCATGCGGAAGTTGGTACGGAAGAGAGCAGTGATGGTAACTGAGGGCGACAAGAGGGAAAGATGGGGAGGGAGGCAGTGAGAGGGGGAGGGGGGAGAGATGGGGGGTGGAAGGAGGAAGACAGGGTAGAGAAGGGAGGGGCAAGGGACAAAAGGCGGTTCTTAAGATCTTGATCTAGAACCTACAGAATCAAGATGGTTAACAGGACAGAATCCAGGATGGCACCACCTAGTGGCCGATTTAAAAAGGCACAGCTTGTGCCTCAGAGACAGCTCCATAGAGAAATGGCGCCCTCTAGTTTAACTCCTATAAACGACTTGACAGTCATAGGCAGTCATCCAGAGGACCCACCGGAATCTTTGTTGAAGACGGACAGCACTCTGAAGATGAAGGCACTGAAGGTGGCAGCGAAGTAACCTCGCCAGTAGTTCCTCACCGCAAAGTAGGTGGACGTCACCTCAATACTGAAGAGCACTCCTGATGAACACAGAGAGATTGATGGAGAGAGAGAGAGAGACAGAGCGAGAAGAGAGACAGAGATGTTAGATCCTGATAGATCTTGTCACAGACACAGTGAAAGAATCTGTAAGCGTTACATGAGGTCTGTGCCATGCAATCCTTCTGCAATCCCACTGTTTACAAACTGTGGAAAGGGTCGAAAAAAAGAGAGAGGACAAAGGGGAGTGCGAGAAAGAGCAGTACCTCCCAGAGGGGTCCCGAAACAGCATCCCACCCCCACGGCACAGCCCACTGTCAAGATGTCTGTGTAGCAGTATGGGCTCTACTGACACACGGAGGGGGGGGAGGGGTTAAGGGAGGGAAGACACAGGCAACAGAGGGGGAGGAAAGGGGGATGAAGTATAAAGAAAAGGGGAAAGGATAGAGGGAGGAGAGGGAGAGCGGGAGGGAAGAAAGGGATGGGGAGTGAGGGACATTAAGAGAGAGGGCAGAACGAGCAAGGGCATTTGAGGAGAGGATGAAAGAGAGTGTAAATGAAAAATGCCTGCCTCACTGAACAACTGCCAAATACGTTTGTTGTAACCATGTGTATGTTTCCAAGCACTGGCTTCATGAGGGCCTACCTGATAGACCCCAGAGAGGAAGGACATGAGTCTGCTGAGAACAGCAGCACAAATGCTGGCTATGTGGACAAAGGGGCCCTATAAGAACAAACAGACAGGGAGAGAGTTAGACCATGAGTGTCTGTGTGTGTGTGTGTGTGTGTGTGTGTGTATGAGTTTGTGTGTGTGTGTGTGTGTGTGGGAGTGAGTGGATGGATGCCCACCTCCTTTCCTACAGGCATGCCACTGCCAAGGCCAGCGGTAAGGCCGATGACTTTAGCCGTGAAGGCTTTGAAGGTCAAATACTCCTTCAACACGACTCCCCTCAGAATAGTCTTCAGCTCCGGAATACCCGACCCTGGCAGAGAGGGAGGATGGAAAGAGATGGACGAGGAGGGAAGCAAGTTGAAGTCAGTGGATCAGCGATATCTGAGATCGGTAGGGTTTGTGAGGAAGAGAGCAGGGGAAGGGAGAGAGGAAGCAGGGAGAGGGGCAGGGAGGGAGGGAGGGAGGGAGGGAGGGAGGGAGGCAGGCAGGCAGGCAGGCAGGCAGGCAGGCAGGCAGGCAGGCAGGCAGGGAGGGAGGGAGGGAGGGAGGGAGGGAGGGAGGGAGGGAGGGAGGGAGGGAGGGAGGGAGGGAGGGAGGGAGGGAGGGAGGGAGGGAGGCAGGCAGGCAGGCAGGCAGGCAGGCAGGCAGGCAGGGAGGGAGGGAGGCAGGGAGGCAGGAGGGAGGCAGGCAGAGAGGGAGGGAGGCAGGGAGGCAGGGAGGCAGGAGGGAGGGAGGCAGGCGGGTACACACCGATGGCTTGCGGTGCGACCATGTGGCAGAAGAAGGAAGCGAACATGATGAGAATCATGGGATAGGAGACCCAGACCAGATACTGCAACAGCACGTTACCTCTCAGTTCCGTGTGGATCCACTTATAGGCTAGGGGAGCAGGGGGGCAAAGGGGTGGGGGACCAAGGGCATGGAAGGAGATTAGTCATAGCAGGGTCGACTCACAGTTACAAGGATGACACGGTAAAGACTACCCCTGGATGGGGTCAAAGGTTAAAGGCCAAACCGTCTAGAAAGGTGCTGGTTTGTTGTCTGTGAGACACTTCATACCGTTTGACTTGCTTAAGTGCAAAATATGAAGGATTACCTTACATTGTGACCGAAGAGACCGTACTACTAAAGAGTACTGACCTGTTGTGTTAGAATGTTGGTTAGAAACATATTAGTTGTCCCCGGTCGACCAGAGAACCAATAGGAAGAGTGGTCTTTCAAAGCCCTCATGCAAATGTGATCAATAAATTGGCTGTCCAGAGGGGAATTGATGTGTTGATGCATGATGGGTATAGTAGTTTATTACCTTGAAGGCTCTTAGCACTGGCGTAGTCCATGGACCAGCTGACTAGAGCCATGCTGATGCCGAGGAGGACCAGGAAGATCCAGTCCTCACCAAGCTTGGTCACCAGGAACCTTTGCACACGCATTACACAGTCTGGAAAGACCACAGGACAGAGTTTGAACGTGTTTCATGACAAGTACATTTACCGTATTTCTTCGAATGAATGCCGCCCTCGAACAAACGCCGCCCCCAAAAAATCATAAAACTGTTATTTAATTTGTTAAATTCCACCCCAGTATTTATTTCACATGTACATAACTTTCCTCACAGTTTTCTGTTTGAAAGCTAACGTGTATGAACGTTTAGGCATGTTGCTTCAGATTTCTACACAATGTAGAACACTTGTATTTGAGACAGTTGTACTACCAACGCACACCTACTTGATAGCCAATGAGAAATTGAGTTGCCTCACTCATAGACAAACAAAGAATAGACAAGGAGGTCAGCAGTAGTAAATGAAACCTGCGTTTTTAGCTGCATGATTCATTTGTCACAATGCCAGCAATTAAGTTGTCTATGGCTGCACTGCAGCAACAATTCCCGAAATCTCTCTTACTGATTAAACGCTGCACTAAAAATGAACGTTATTTAATAAACGCCGCGGCTACACTTACATTTATTCATTTCGCAGATGCTTTTATCCAAAGTGAGAACTTTACAAAAAGTGCATAGGTCTATGATCAGAAACAACAAGAGCTCCAAAAACATTGCGGGTAGCCAAAACATGAGAATACTTTGTGATAAGCAAATAAGTGCCAATGGGAGGAAACACAAGAGCATTTACCTGTAGGAAAGCAAGCAACAATAATATAATTTCCAGCGAGTACAAGTAGGACACAAGACAGTCCAGACACATGCATGGTCTGGTTAAAACCCAAGTACATCTACTAACTACTTTCCTGCACTCATATAACATGGCTGTCGCCCTCTCACTATTTGCAGCTTTTCTGACCCCTGACCTTTGCATTTTGAGTAGGAACGCCGCTTCTTTATAGAAGAGCTGTGCTCTTGATCTTTAGGCTGTCCCGCCTCTCCAGACACTGCCTCCGCATTGGAGTGGTGCTGACTCCGATGCCTCGCATGGTGGCCATGACCATGGTGACTGTGCCCATGGTGACTGTGTCCATGATGATGGAGTCCATGGAGCTGGTGACCGTGGTGATGTTGGTGGCCGTGTTTTTTGAACTGTCTCTCTGTCAGCAGTCGGGTGGCCTCTCTCCTGCCTGACCCGCCGTGGTGCTCGTGGTACTCCCCATACAACTGAGAGGAAAGAGAACTACGTTACCCATAAAGCTGTTCAGGAGAAATAACAGTTATATGCCTACATGGAAGCCTACAAGTACAAATATATTTTGGAATGTTTTGTTTGTAAAAAAAAAAAAAAAAAAAAACAAAGAACAAAAAATAAGTTTCTCTATAAGGAGAACATAATTACGTTACCCACGTGCCTAAACAGCGGGAAATAACTTTCCATGGAGCTTGAAAGGGGGAGGGATACGAGAACTACGTTACCCACAGGCCTTTGCTCAGGAAAAATGCCAAATGACTCAGTGATGAATCAACTTAATTGCTAAGAGTCAAAACAGACTTCTTATATCTTCTCTGTGAGTAAAATAAAAAAATAAGTGCACATGGACATGAGCAGATGTCCCAGAGCGTGGGAAAGTCAGGGTGTCACAGAGCAGTGGTCTGTCCTGCCCTGGCCACCACAGGAATAGACTCCTCAACTTGTTGACCTAAATCTCCCTGGAGCGGAAGCTGGGGTCTACATCTACATGAATCTGACCTGGACAGCTTCCATGGCATCTGGAAGAGAGGTTAGACCAATCTGATCCCCTTTCTCTCTTGCACAAACACACCTCACCCCGTCAGTCCACTGAGAGCCTGTCTATCTAGAACCCTACAGTAAGCCGTGACATAAGACATTCACAACATAATGAAGCATCACAAGACACCATCAATGCTGAACAAAAGACACATTTTTGTCTTTTATCAGAAAGCAAACAGCATGACTGTTACCAACACACCAGGCCAGCATCAACCCTCTACTGGAAACAAATGAATAACACCACACCCTCTAAACTTCCTACATTAGCTTGACAATTTATTTCAAATAGGTTACTGAAGTTTTGTCTCAGACTGCTAAGCTACTGTCAATCAAGTCATCGGGCTATTTGCTAGTTAGTTCATGCTAGGTCACTGCTGAAGCTACTCTGCTATGGATGACGGGCCACACCTGTTGTGATTCTCATAGAATGGTACGTTACAGGGATCCCATACCATCCTGTCACTTCTCTCTTACACAAACTCATCTGTCCATTTCAGTCATTCCCCTTTTCCCTTCCACTCCTCCTCTGTCAGTACATGTAATCCCTTGCTTTCTCCAAATCCCCCCCCCCAGACCCTATACACCTCACACCCCCTAAACACCTGCCTCCTCCTCTCTCGCCTTCTCTGGTCTACCTTCCCCTTCTCTCTCTCCCTCTCTCTCCCTCTATCTCTCTCTCCCTCTATCTCTCTCTCCCTCTATCTCTCCCTCTTTCTGGATGTAACTCTACCCTGGGGGTTATATTTAGAACCGGTGTGACCCAATGATCGCCGACACACTTCTCCACACCTCTCCCCCTCTCTATCTCTCACCCTCCAGGTCTATCTCTCAATCTCTCGCAATCCTGATCTCTCTCTCGCCGTCCGTCTATCCGTCCTTGAAACTGACCATCAAGGACTTTGGGACATTACATTTGAAATGCCTGGACGAGTCACAGGAAGTAGTCACATGATTAAAATGGCCAGAAACCTCATCCTGCATGTACCAAGGTGTGTCTATACCGATTCAAAATCAAACTCTGTATTTCTCTGGACTAGAATCTCAAATACCGGTGTCACCTCAAAGAGCATGTCTTATCTTTTTTTTCCCAACTTGTTATTAAGGAAGTTCTACTAATTTAAGTTTACATATGGATAGGCTCCTAACAAGGCATATATATATGTCCACAGAGTTTTTCTCTATTTTGTCTGTCCTGCATGTCGCGCTCTGCCCAGTCTCACATTATGTCTGACAATCTACCTGTGGCACTGCATCTGTGTCGATCTCTCTCTGAACCTGTCTGTGGACTGTGATACTCCCAGCAGTAGTAGCTTGCTATATTAGCTACATGTGGGTGCATGTCATTGTATCAGTTTATGTAAAGTCAAACTTAATGCATACGAAGGTCTTCTAAAATAGAGGGTATTAGACAGGCATTCCCCTGGGTCCTGTCAACATTACGCCACCCTCCTGTTGTTTACACATAATGTATATATAGATACACACACACACATAAATACACACAAATATACCAATACAAACAAACACGCAAATACACTCACAAAGACAAGGTCTGGCTGAAAAAGTGACACTTCTGAATATAGTGCTATGGGTGATAGTAAGTTATCACAATTCACATGGCCATCAGTACACACACACACAGTTGTTTGTAACTTTGTGACTAACAGTTACATTATGTATAATGTTTTGAATCTACTCCAGGATTAAGAAAGTAAACTAAACTGAGGTTACCACACATCCTTTACCCCCCCCCCCCCTCTCTCTACTTTGGGGTGGAAGATGAGAGGTTGTACAGGTTGTCTGACAGGTGACACAGTCAAGTGATAAAGTGGACAGGATGTGGAGAGTGGAGAGAGTTCAAATGAGAAAGACAAGGAGAGGGAAAGAAAGATAGGGAGAGAGGAAGAGAAAGAAAGAGAAACCAGGGAAGAGAGGAAACGAAAGAGACATGCAGGGAGGGAGAAAAAGAGAGAGTTACGATAAATCGTGGAAGAACCCGGTCTTCTAGACACCTGCTGCGTGACTGTGACCAGACTGCTTAACACGCAGACACACACACACACACACACACGCAAATGACCACACTAACTGACTGACTGCACAGTCCACAGCTGCAAAACTCGCAACGTCATTCCAGAGATGATATAGTTAATGAATTATTGGATTCATTTTCCAATACCCTTGGGAGACAGAAAAGAAAAGCACAGCACACAACATGCACGGAGGGATGGATGAGAGGTAGAGAGAGGGAGACAGAGAGGGAGTGAGTGTGTGAGAGAGCCAGAGGCACTAACCAGGGTCTGTTGGTATCTCAGAGCCTTCCTTTGCGACGCATCTGCGGCCATTGACACACTGTCACTGACCCAAAAATAATCCCCTCCACTGGCCGAGTGTCTCCGCTACTCTCAGGCAGGGGGCGTGCAGCCCAACACTCTCTCTCTCTCTCTCTTTAATGCACATGCTTCTCTTTCACAGGTGCACTCTAGGTCCACTCTCTCATACATGCAATCTCATGCTCTCTCTCCCTCTCTTGCTCACTTTTCTTTGCTCTCTCTCTCACACACACACACACATATTCTTACATGGTGTAAACTAGTTCTCAAAGCAGTACCCCCCCCCCCCGTCTATGGCCACACTGGGGCAGGGTGTGTTAACAAATCCATGCCTCTCTCTCTTGCCCGCCCGCCCACCCTCCCTCCCTCATCCGACGTAATCATGTTGCCCTTGGTAACCCTGTTACACTTTGATCACCTGTTAATTTGAACAGGACTACACAATAATGAGAGATAAAAGAGAGAGACAGAGAGCAGGACAACGAGGAAGAGAGGGAGGTCTGGCAATAGGGGAGGCTAGACCAGTTTAACTAAGGGTAGGTTACGTGGTGGGGGTGTGGAGATGGGCAGTGAGGGAGTCTGAAGAACAATTCGGAAACACCTATGTTGGCCTTTGAAACAAAAACTCCCTTAAGGGTGGAAGGAAGAGGTGCAGCTAAGGGTGTGGTTAACCTGGAAAACAGAGAGAGAGAGACGTGGGGAAAGTATTACAACACAGCACCAAGAGAACAAGAGAGAGGGAGAGAGATTAAAGAACAGAAACCTGACCAACGGGATAATACAACATGCTGGAGAGTCCTTCATATACGACTAAGCCAGTCTACATTAGAAGTATGTCATAGCAAAGAGAGGAAACAACACTATGTGCCCTGATACTGCCGACTCCGCATCTGACTGATTTAGGGGCCCGGTAAGGTGACATTGCAAAATGCAGACACTCAGTGATTTCAATGTGTCTTTATTACGTCATGCGCGTGTGAATGTCGGCGCGTGATCATGCCCAGTGCATACGACAGCACCAGTAATGCAGTTAGACTGGTTCATCTTGTCTAGACGTGGGCAGTGTAGGTGAAATAACAGAAACCAGATGTAGGAATATGTGACAACTCAACAACAACATGCTCTGAGTAGGAGGAGTCCCACACACATCCTTTATAACTTCCCTCCCCTCACACACACACACACACACACACACACACACACACACACACACACACAAAGAAATCCCCTCTGAACACATACGGTACCTTAAGATTACTCAGTTATGGAAGCCTGTGAGAGAAGGCCCATCCCTCTGTGATGTGACACAGAGCAGCGGAGGAGCGTGCGACAGGTGAGTTTGATTGCACCTGCCGGGGTTGGGTTTAGAGATTAACAAAAATAATGAATAGAAACATGTGAACCAAGATAGATCAGAACTTTGAGAACTTTGAGACAGAAACAGAGATAGCTCTGTTTTGAATCTCTATTTGTAGACTTGCACAGTTGCTGTACTGTAAAAAGAAACAGACACACAAGGACGGGAAAAACAACAAGGGACATGTATCTCACATTTTCCCACTCAGAAAACAGTCAAAACAGGTTGGTCAACAGTTTGACCACTTCTACAACCGTTTTCTGGTATAATAGTCCTGGTGTTAACTCCAGGTGTTATAGTATTCCTGATAATGTGCAGTTAACCTATTCATACTTTGGAAATACTTACGTATATAAGTGGTTCTACAGTTCTTCTGTTCTCTCTCTCCATTTAAACTGTTTTCTTTACATATAGTGGTGCATTTGATAACCTATCTACCAGGAACTCTCATGAGCTTATAAATGTTCCGTATCATGGCATGGTCTCTTCCTGCTATTATATTATGGCTACCATCCCATAATATCCCTTTCCTTGTGACCTCATCTGAACCTGTGGTGTACAGATGTGTATCAATCTTCGGAAACTTCAGGGCCATAGTTCCACTGGACCACATGAGATCATGTAAATCTGTATGTTGATCGTGTTAAACAAACGCAAGCACCCGAGTCCACCTGTGATCCATCTCAAAAGAAACGATTAAGGTTAGCTTTGTATAAAAACTAGGCCTAAATCCTAGCTATGTTGACACCAGTGTAAGACAGGCCCAGTCCTGCCCGCTTATACATTATCAGTACACATTATAAATGCCTGCCAACTCAACCGGGGTTAGTCTGACACCATGCCATCTGCATGTCATATAGTATTAGTCTCCACAGTTCAGCTGACAGTACCCAGCTTTTGGAACCCAGCTCCAGGCGTATTCCACCTCAGCCAATACATGGGATGGGACCCCTCACAGAATGCTCTCTGGGTCTGACAGCTGGGATATGGTGACCATGGCAACCTTTGGGTGAAGAGAGAGGTGTTCGTACTGTGTGTGTAACCAGGGATGAGTGGCCCAGCGAGCAGACTTGATGCTGAGTCACTACAGCTGTGAACGTCAGGGGTTTGGAGGTGCTGCTGACCTGTACTTTCTGCTTGTGTGTGTGTGTGTTCCACAGGATGTCAAAGGGAGACGTAGAGTGTGTATCAGGAAACACCCTTTGTGGTGAGTGTTACTCTCCTTCTCAGTACTCGCTCTCTTAATTCTCCTTAATCCATTTCTCCCCTGATGCTTCCTCCTCCATCTCAAGTCAACCAAGCCAAGCCATGCTCAGGTACAGATGCTCTGTTTGTGTCAAACACGAGCCTGAGGCACAGAGCTCAAACCCCATGTTAACAGAGTAGAATACATATGCCTCTGTACCAGGGTGGAGCACTTCAGACCGCCTTTTACAAACAATACCAAATTAACAGTGCTGCAGCCATTGGAGATAAGGTTAGATTATGTTGCCTCAACTAAGTCTGGACAGACGCCTTGAATACACAGATAAAAAACACATAGCAAATGGAGGACAAATCACATTTGGAAAAACATTACACACCTGTTTGGCTTCACAAAGTAAACACCATCTGTATAGTTTGTGAATCGAGTCTATTTCATTGTTTCCACACATAAGACAAGGATCTGTTTTTAAAGGATCCGTTTCTCTCCAGCACATGTAACTCTGATCATGTCCATCTGTACATTTCACCAAACAAACTATGGGCGCTGGGCAGGATTTGCTTTCACTAGTTTCTATTGACATGCTAATTCAGTCACACTTAGTGGGAGCTAAGACTACCAGTGATGTCAATAGGCTGACCTGTGCTTTCAGTCAGTGGAATGACGAGGTATTACATGACACTATGTGTTTTGCCATGAATGCTCTTGCCACTGTACTAGTTACTCAAGTTTACCTTCATAAGTCACTGTCTCATCTTGCAAAGGATACACATACCAAGTACTTAGTGAGGTATTCAAATAGGTGGGATCCAGCTATGCAGCTGGATGCAGCTATTCAGCCAGTGTCATGTACACAGACTGTGGAAACACTCAACATTGATTCTGTCCAAACCAAGTGAAAATGCAATTTTTACGTTATCTACCACTGTAGATCCTGACACCTCTGCGACCTCAGCCTCTCTCTCTCTCCTACTTTCTGTCTCTCTCCATCCTACCCGCTACATTTCTCTGACCGTCTTCCTTCCTCTCTCCCTCAGTGGTCCTGAATCATGAAAAGGAAGTGATTGTAGTTCCTGTTGTACTGCTTGTGATCTTCCTGATCGCTCTGTTGACCATCTTCCTGTTGAAGTTCTGCCCTGACCGCACGCCAGCCCCAACGCTTCTCCCGACCACCACTCCACCGCAAGGAAACAGAGCGAGCAGACACAGACACACACGCAGTCAGAGACACAACCTTCGGGGCATAGATGGTGAGCATGTTATGTGTGTGTGTGTTTCAGGGTTTGAGTGTGTGTCTGCATGACATTGATTCATTATTTATAGCAGTGCTGTGTTATAAATCTACCATAGCACAGTAGGTAAGGCTGACATCTGCTCGATTTCAAGTTCAACCTCCCTTTCTCTCATTTATCTCCTTTCTTCTCTCAAATCCCTTCCTCTACGCAGCTCCAACTGAGCTCAACCCTCTAGAACATGAGGAGGTACCCATAACAACCCCCAGCAGGGGGCTGGCCCCGCCCACATTGTCCGCAGTACCGGAGATGGCCAGCGAGAGGCAGCCTGGTTCCTTCCAGCTGGTCACTCCTCTGCCCAGGTCATTGTTTGTGGTTCCAGGAGCCTCTGTGACTCTCTACAGGGCCAGGATGGAGAACAGGGATGTGGTTCTGCGAGTGCTGAAAGGTGACACACCATAACAGACTAAACGTTGTACTGCAGTAACTAGTAGGAAGAGGACAAGGCTTTATTTAGGATGTACAATATCTGACAATGTATTAAGAAAACAAACCTGACAGTCTTAACCTAGTCTCAAAAGCAGAAATCCATCCAGGTAGAATCTAAGACTCTTCCCTTTCTCTTACCAGAATCAGCAGACGCCGGTGAACGGCAGCACTTCCTGGGGTTTGCTTCCTTCCTGTCAGAGCTGGGGCCCCACCCCTTCTTGCCGGGTATGATGGGAGTTGTGTCCGTGCGGTCGCCCTTGGTTACAGTGATAGAGGAGCTGGAGCACAGAGACCTGCTGGGTTATCTCTGGAGGTGCAGACAGGTACCACAGGGTTATTTCCGCCGGGTTACACAGGTACTGCAGGGTTATCTCTGGAGAGAGAGACAGGTACTGCAAGGCTATCTCTGCAGGGTGAGACGGGTACTGCAGGGTTATCGCTGGAGGGTTAGACAGGTACAGCAGAGACAGAGTGAATTGCAATATACTCCACACCATACTGCAGTCGTACATTAACTAACATACCTATTGGCCTACTTCTAGGTAATAAAAAAAACTGTTTCATTATGTCTTTTTTATTGGTAATACAGTAATAGTCTTTAGACTAAAGTATATCAATGCACCTGATACAAAAATTGGGATTAAGAAAGTAATTAGAGTTTAAATTGTTTTTTTTTTCTTGGCAGGACCACACAGGTGAGGGCTCACCATGTGACCTCACAGAAAAACGCATCTTCACCATGGCAGGACAGGTGTCCTCTGCTCTGGTTGGTTTCGCCCTGCTTTTCTTTCTACTTCCTCTCTGTTGAGAAATCTGGATAAAAAAACTGAAAATTACTATAGCACCCATTTTCTCTCTCTCCATCATCTAATGTTATTCTCACCAAGTACAATGTCAGCTCAAGTTCACCTCTATTTCTCCACCTAGGAATATTTGCACAGCAAGAGCTGTATCCATGGCAACTTGGGTGCCCGGAGTGTTCTGGTTGGTCAATACCTAACAGCCAAGCTCTGGGGGCTGGGCCCAGCATACAGGAGGCGGGGCCAGACGGGGACTCCATGGGAACTGGAGGACATGGAGTTGAGGAAGTGGCAGGCTCCTGAGATACTGGCCAGGAGAGACATCAATCAAAGTAGTGATATGTAAGTATCTACTCTGAATGGATGGACCCCTTATGGTATTTAGATAACCAGCAAAAAAGTTAAAGTTACAGTTTGATAGTAGCATGTATTTTCAGAATACTGAATGTACAGTATAGTTACCCCAGGTGATAATCTCTCCAACAGCTGGTCCTTTGGTATACTGCTCTATGAGATGGTGACACTTGGTGAGTGTCTAATTATTCTTGATTTAACCAAACAACCAGCAATGGCTGAATTACAGTGGGGCACTTCTGTATTGTGGTTGAGCTGTTCACTTCCTCTTCCAGGTGACCCTCCCTTCCCAAATGTCCTGGCCAGTGAGCTGCTGCAGTACCTCCAGAGAGGGAACTCCCTGAAGAGGCCTGTTAGCTGTTCTAACTCACTGTGAGAGTCCCACACTAACAGAGCTTATATAACAACATTATGTATACACATATATGTTTACGTTCAGTTATCATAAATTCATTGAAAAAGATAAATAATGCATTAGATGTGAATTATCTACTTCCCAAATGATGTTGTTTCCATGGTATTCAAAGACTGACAAAAGGAAAGCAATAAATGCGTGATTGATTAAAGATTGATCTGTAAAACATATCTTTCAGCTACTCTACGATTAAGTCCTGTGTGCAGTGGAGTCCCCAGGAGCGCCTCCCATTGGCTGGGCTGATCCGGAAGATCCAATCAGGAGAGAGAAGTGCCAATGACAGGACTGTTTTGCGGGTGCCCGAGCCCCTGGACACAGAGAAGTATCTCAGAGAAGCTGGCTACGGGGAGGCCTACAATTACGCTGTTCTCTGATTGGATGGCTGTGTGGAAGTTTCTCTGGATTGGTCAGAGGGAACTGCCAGGGTCACCTGATCTCACACTGAACGACTGAATGGCAATGACTCATGGAATTTGTCTAAAGGTCCTTCAAATGAGAAGGAGGACTGAAGTGGAAGTATACACTGTTTACAGAAATTATGTGCCTAAATAGTAATGTGCCCGAATGCGTATCCATTGTGTATGTATACAGTATAAAATGTGTGTGTGTGTAGACAAGCAGAAAACTAAGCTCTGCAATGACAACATTTACCCCAAACCAGCTCTTCCTCTATTCTAAAAACAGACATCTGTGATGGATTGTTGACATTGCAATGAGAAACACGGAGCAAAGCCCTGGCTAACAAACTAAGATGGATGCCTTTGTCAGAACAAAGCACTTCCAACACACCACATCTCCTTTTCAGACACATCCAAACAAATGCTAAATAAAACCAAACTATTTTGCAATAGGTTGTCCTATAGTTTTTTATTATATTATTGACCTCCTGAAAACTTTGAACAGAAACAAACTAGCAGGAGTGCCTATAGGAGAGAATATCGATGACAGTTACAGTCACTGCTACAATGCGTCATGACAGGCAACCCTGACAGAAGAACTAGTAGAAAGAACGCAGTCTGAGTTGCTAAGACTATTAGCAGCTGTTTATGCTACTCATGGTTGGCAAAGACAATAGCAGACACTGCTCTAGAAGGCTTTACCAGACAGAAGTGCTTAGAGGACTGGTTATGAAACTGGGTTCCAAAAGAACAAAACAAAACATTTCTAGTACTATTATTGGGTCATTGCTGAAAACTACAGATAATAGATAAAAGGCCACAATGTTCACTAAGAGATAAAAACATGATAATTCTCTAGAGCGTAAACCAAGTACAGGCAGTACAGTAAAACAAGGTGCGTTTAAATAGCATAGGCAGAACATTACACTGACCGCACGACTCACACTCACACAATCACTCAGATTTCCTTTTTTCACTATGCTTACTTGCTGTCTTTTGGAGTATATAAAATGAAACGGAACAAAACAGATACAAATGTTTGAATCTAACACTAGCGTGGTCTTTAGACGGCTACATCTTCACTTTTCCCCTCTGTTTTATGGAGGTCTTCTTTTCTGCTTGGTGTGCATCAAACTTTCACCCAGCCAATCAGAGCGCATTGTAAAGCTTTCACCTTTTTTGTGTACCATGAGTAACCAATGGGGGCCGGGGAGCCAAATTGTGATTGGACGTGCCAGATTGGTTACGTCAGTCTCTCAGGGTGTTGATGTGGGCACAGATCTTGAGGGCGGGACCTAGCTTGATGTTCATGGTAGACATGAGATGCTCCTCTCGAAGTAAAAGCAGGGCCTGTCCATCAATCTCCTGGGACAGGAACTGGGCAGCAAGCTCTTCACAACCTGGAGGGAGGGAGAAAGAGAATGAGGAAAGAGGGATAAAAAAAGAGAGCAAATAATTGCATAAATGACCGAAAAAACAAATATAAATTCATCTGAACTATTCTTATTGATCCTTGTAAGGATTTTCGACCACATAAACAAACCTTGTAGAGATGATATGAATTGTGCCACTTCCTCCACACTCCACTGGGCTGGGTTGCCGGGCAGGAAACTGGGTCCGGAGCCCTCCAACGGGAGCCCAGAGGGAGGCTGATGACAGGAGGCGGAGGAGGCGGGCGAGAGGGACATGGGGTCATCCTCCTCGTCCTCTCCACTGGACGCCTCGTCTGAGCGACTGGACTCAGAACGACACTGGCGACAAACAGCAGCGTGTGTCAGATGCGTCTGTGTCTTTGCATGCTAACGAATCCTTTCTCGCGGTTGGTAGAGCGGGACAGAGAGAGAGAGAGAGAGAGAGAGAGAGAGAGAGAGAGAGAGAGAGAGAGAGAGAGAGAGAGAGAGAGAGAGAGAAGAGAGAGCATCACAGTCACCTTGACAGGTATGGGTCTCCCGGCAATCTTGGCGCTTGCGATCTCTGAGCTAGTCCTCCGGGGCACCCGCCTCCTCGTGACCCCGTCCTCGTCCGATTGGCTCAGGTGACCCAGCGAGTTGCCCTGGTGATGGCCCTGGTTGCCGTGGTGATGCCCTTGGCGCATGCGGAAATGCTGGCTGCAGCTCACGTTGTACCTGGGGAACCAATACATACTGAATAAGACACATACAGTTACACAGAGCACAGAGACACCGGGCTGTACTGACAGTAACGACACACACCACTCACCCAAGGAATGAGTTAACATGTACAGTACTAATACCATTAGATTTACTCACAAAAAAACATGATGCATGAATACAATTGTGTCTGGGTGACATTGACATGGTATGAGGGGGGAGGACTGTAGTGGGGGAGAGAGAGACTGCCGGCTGCTAACTGAGTAAGATGATGACTGTGTACCAACATGGCTTAGTGACTGTTAGTATGTGAACAGTGACTGTAGCAGGGGTCGGACCCTACCTCTTGGCACAGGTCATGGAGCAGAACCTCTTGGTGCCTCTGAACTGGCTGGCAGGAGCAAAGCTCTTACAGTACTCACACTTCAGCACTGAGGACAGGGGAGGGGAGAGGACCGTAAAGCACATCAGAGGAGAGAGACAATTACAATTGTAGGAGGACAATAGGCCACCAAAGCATAAGTATTGTATGAACCAAAGACGGGAATCATTGTTTTTGTAATGTTGTTATCGTAGTCTGACCCTCACCTGTTGCAGGAGTAACAGTCTCTGATTGGCTTGCATCTGGATTGTCATTAGCTAAATCCTCACCAGAGGGCTCCTTTAGTGGCCCACAAACCTGTCAATCGATCAATAAAAGCGGCATAAGGTCCAAATAAAATTAGATTTGATTAAATCTACTTCACACTACAAATCCCATAAGCACTCACTGGGAAAGGTTCAGCTCCTTCCTGGATGACGAAGCCCTCAATGAGATGTGTGAGGACGTGAGGTTTGACTACAGCCTGGGGAGGGGGGGCCCTTTCCCCCGGTCCTCCCCCCAGACGAGACACAGACTGGGCTGGAGATGGAGAGGGGGATGGAGGAAGAGGGCCCAGGCCTGAGATGGAAGACAAGAAAGCAGTGTTCAAAAAGGCATTATGTCAAATTGTAATGCATGTTTAATATAGCTTGTTTTCACCCTTCATGGTCAAATAGAAAGACACACTGAAAATGTGTTGAGATTTGAAACATCCGTGGCAATAGTTTATCTCACCTGCTTCAACAGCAGAGGACAGGGGTGTAGGGGACTGTTCCCTCACTGGCTGAAGCTGTGGAGGGGAGGGGCCATCTTCCTCAATGGCTGCATCTGGTTCGGACTTCCTCTTCAGCGAGCCAATCACCGACTTTCCCTGGTAAATGTTGTTTCAGATAAAGAGAGTTACACAGCATTGCTTTTCTTATAGATTGTTGTCACTGAGGTGTAGAAAATATCTGGTGACTGTATGTCCTTCCCCTTGGTGACCAATAAAGTGCCCACTACTACAATTTGGGAGTGATTGGCTGGCCACATACCTGGGGGTTCTGACTGCTTGCTGCATCTCCATTGGTGGGCACAACGGTGGACACACTCCTTGACTCCTCCCTAGCCAGGGAGAGGGAGGAGCGAGATACGGAAGAAGGAGTGGAGACGGAGGACGGGGACTGTGAGGAGATGGTAGCTGTGGCTGAGGTGCAGTTCTGATTGGTATTCGGCCCTGGGCTCTGTTTGGCTTGTGGGTGCACGTGGGAGACGTGAGCCAATGGGGGGGCTTCTTGGGGTGTTTGAAGGTTCTTTAGCCCCGCCCCTCGGCCCATGACCCCTCCCTCTCTGGAGGCTAGGGAGGCTACCATGGTGAGCAGGCTGCTGGAGCTGCTGAGCACAGCCCCGTCCTGGGAGCTGGAGCTCCGGGCCTGCGCCAGGGCCAAAGCCTGGGAGTTTCCTAAGCTGCTCTGCCTGGCCCCAACGATCTGGACGGGGATATGAGGAGGAGGTTGGGTGGAGCTTGTCTGGTTGATGGAAGGGGGTGCAGGCAAGATAGGAGGAGGGTTCCTTGAAGGGAGCGGGAGAGGAAGGCGGAGCCCTTGTAAAGTTTTGGGCTGGATGGGGATTGGTCCATTCCCATGTCCTCCTGCTTTGTCTCCGGCATTGACAGAGCTCTTCTGAAGAGGCTGGACCACCAGAGTCTGAGCAGCAACGCTGGGCTTGATGGTGGCAGCCCCAACCGGATAACCGTGTGATTGGTTAGTGGCGCTGGAAGTGGGCACCAAGATGTGGGTTGCCGTGGCAGTGGAGGTTACCGTTGTAAGTGCACGTCCCGAGGCGAAGCTAGGACCATGCAGGAGGAGCTGGGAGAGGGGGATAGACGAGCCTGAGGAGGAGGATGGGTTGCCAGATTTGAGGCTGGTGCTGGAGCTCTGGGGGTATGTTGGGATCTTGATGTGGGGCAGCTGTGGCTGGGTGGGCTTAGTGGAAGACTGAGAAGATTGGATGAGGGAGTAGGTGGCTAAAAATAGAAGACAAAACATAAGCAAAAGAATAAAGACAGTCAAAATCAATACTTTATCAGCCCTTTCACAATAATTAGCATCTCAAAAAATTGGACAAAGAACAGATGTTGGAGATTTTGGAGTCGGCTAGGTTAGGAGGCCAACTCCTGTTGTTCTTCACCCTACCTGAGTCCCCTCTCTCTGGGGCTTCAGTCTTCACCCCAATCCCCCTGGCACCACGCAGGGCCAGGTTCTGCACCTGAGAGAGAAAGACAGAAAAATTTAAAGAGACAGAAGATTTTGATGGAGAGAAAAGGAAAACAATCTTTTTTTCAACAATGATTGCATACACTTACTGAAAAAATGCACACGACCAAAGAACGATAGAGAAAAACAAACTCAGCCCACACCTGGTCACTATCTGACTGGTTGCTGGAGGAAGAAGTGGGTGTCACTTCCTGTTGTTGTTGTTGCTGAGCTTGTGGTTGTTGAGTTACTGTCGCCATGGCAGCTGTTGCTGTATTACCAGGCATGAAGATGAGCTGGGAGGACATTGGGGCCCTCAGAGACCTGTTCACCTGTCACAGAAGCAATGTATCATTAAAATAGGCACATCCAATCTGCACAAAAAACAAAATCAGATGTTAGGATCTTTGTTAAAGCAGACAATCCCTCACTCTCAGATACATCTGTCCCTGTCCTCCGGCACTCCCACTCAGCAATACCGATTGGCTGATGGTGGATGTTGCAGAGGAGCCTTGACCAATAGCGCGGGTGCTAGTTGTGACCCCGCCCCCAGAGGTGGTTACATTCACCTGTCAAGAAGAAACTAAATGTTAACTCTTCCAGAAGGATACAGATTGTATTTATTTATTGTGCTGATATTGTGCCTTCATTTGTTGAGAACAGTGAATGCAAGCAATCTTACAGAAGTTACAGTTGTGCTAGTGCTCTGGGATTGGCTGTTACCCGAGGGGCTGGACTGGCGACTGGCAGCAAGAGTGGCCTATGAGAGTGAGAAAACAAAAACATTTTTGAACAAAAAAAGGAACTGTCCCAAAAGATCACTACCAGCCTACCATTACACATGCCCAAAATGGTACCCACATGATCAAACATATGTGTAGATCCCAATCTTTCAGAGAGTTAGCCTATTCTTTTCTTCCTGCATGACTGTTTACCTGCTGTACAGCTGCCAGGTTCTGGAGCTGGGCACTGTTGATCTGCTGGTGCAGCATGAGCTGCTGGAAGTACTGGGCAGCGTTCGGCTGTCTCTGCAATGCCTGCAGGGCCTTCACAACATACACACCACGTTAGGGGCCAGATAGGGAGAGAGAGAGAGAGAAACTGAGAGACAGTACGGCACGCTAATATATGAACCCTTCTAAATAGATGGGTCTGGTAGGCTTGTGACATGGTGGTGTGTAGACGTTTTGCATGATGCATGGATGACTACAGACACAGGGCGTACACATACATAAATACAGCATAAATAAATAGACAGATTCAAACCTGGACAGCTTGTCTCTCATACAGGGACATCGAGTTCATCTGAGAGGGGCGGGAGTTTGTCCCTGATGGGGCACTACCATTGGTGGAGTTCTGCTTATTCTGGTCCCCATCTGTCTCCATAACTGGCAGAAATAAAGACAGCGGCTTTCAATCAAAACCTGTCTGAAAATACCTCCCCTAAAGACGTGACTATCACTCAGTGTGGGAGCACATTATTCTTCATACCGAACACAATGATTTGCTAAGCAAGATGTCGGCTATATGCTTGGATAAGAATAATATCTGTATCAATATAGCATTCAATCACTGCCACAACATCTTGCATACAGTGACACGAGCGTGACCAACTAATTAGACTTTGAAAAGCTTATTGCAAATGTGATCTTGAATAGGCTATTAGCATACAGAAGATATATAGGATGCAACATACACTGCCAAAGCCAGCTATGTACAAATGCTTTATATTTGGTCGACCAAACATTTGGAATGCCAGTATGCTATCTAGGTAATAAACGTTAGCAATAACCTATCCAATCATTTGTTGCACTGCAATTGATGTTACATTTTCAACTCGACCAGTTGCAGATAGTCCTACTCCTAACTAGTTACGAGTTAGCTTGTCAGCTTTCTAGAGCTATAAACCTAACGAAGCTAACGTTGCTAGCTAAGCTAGCAGCAAAGCACACAGTACTGCTGGACATCATCATTGTGTTCTCACCACACACCACGTATTGGCACCGACCTGCGATTGTCTCCCGACCCTGTAACTATCCGGAATAATTTCTCTTTGCAATAATTCACAGTAAAAGTAAATCCTGTTGTTATTAGTATTTTTGCATAAATTTACAACTGCTGTGTTGTGCTGGGGTCCATCCCATTAGTCGGAATTCGTTTCCTCTCCTCGATCACTCCTGACTCGTCTCCTCCAAATATATAAATTTTCATGAAAATTGTTCTGCATATTCATAGTGCTTTCTTTAAAAAAAATACAGGAGATGAACGAATATATGTTCAAACTGTAAAACAACACCACAACAAAGGACGTGGAAACGGAGGTTACATAGGTGTATATCCTTGGCGGAAGTATTTGTCAGTCCAAAACCCACATCCTCGACCACAGCCCAATCAAATGTGCGTACGCTGCAAACGCTCTGGTCAGAAAGGGGAATAAACGGTACATTCAATTATATTTCTCAGCGCGGCAGATAATATATTTTAAATGTGGAAAACGTGAGCTATGTATCTCCTTAGAGCCTCCCACACTCTCAACTAGATAGTTAACCGCCTTACTCATCACACTCACACCCACATACTGAGTACACAGAAGTAGGGCCTATGGTCCATTTCTGGATGATGATGTATATTTTATTTAACAACATTATATTTGTATATAAACACAAAGAAACAAAAACATGTGACAGTTGAGTGGGCATCATTGCTGTTGTTCAATAAGTATGATTAAGAGAAGGAACATATTTCCTTGCCATTTTATCATACAGTAGTTAATCTACTCTACAGCATTCGGTAAAGAAAACACCATTGTCTCTCAACTTGTACTTTACTGCACCTTACTGTTCATCACATTACATCAAATGAGTTCCCTTATCACCATTGGTGGCTGACCATAGACCTTGAGTAAATGCCCTTGTTGTGGCAAAGCCTTGTGAAAGCATGTTCAAACACAGCACAAGCGAAGAACAAGCGTTGCGTGAGGCAACAAACAGAGAACAGGTGCAGCAGACAAAGGGACTGGTGCACTGGTGTACCAAAGGAAACATATACAGGTAATGAAAGGCAAGCGCACAATATGAACATTGAGGAGGTCAATTGGTTTGGTTTGTGAAGCAAAAACAACAGAGTTTGGCATTTGTGTCAATGAACATTAGGACAATGAGACAGGATTAAGACATTAGTTTTAACCCAAGTCTATGTCTATAAAACAATAAATAACAGTTATTGATTAAAGTAAAACTTGAGAGTTGGGACTAATCCTTGCACAGGAAAGTGGCACTGAAGAGTGCTGCTTAGGTGGGAAGAAGAGATGGGGAGAGGCAGAGTGGGGCAGGGCTAATTGGAACCACTGTTGGAATTCTCTAAGAGACTAACATGGTCAATTGCATCCTCACCACCGTTTAAACACAAGTACTGTTAAATTGTCTTTCTGTTTGACCTACCGGCATCCTCAAGGTAAAAAAACTACAATGAGTGCACATTCAACCATAGCAGTCAACATATAAATATTCTCTCTTAAAAATTACATATTTACAAATTAATATTTTCCTAAGGTTTGTACAGTGAGTGAATTGTCACACATATGCATAAGTTAGCAGGGTATGGTTAGTGTAGTAGTACCACAGTCATAGTAACAGTAGGGTTAGTGTTGTTGTGGAAAAGAGAGAGATCAAAGACAATATAGACCACTACCATCAAGGGAATGCATTTTCCCTGTGCAACACATACATATACTCACAATATACTGTATGACCAATACATAACACTGCAATGACTCTGACTTAATTCAAAGCAAGATCAATGGTAAAAGTGCAGGGGCGATAAATTACTCCAATTAATTTACACAAGCACAAATACTTATTTAAATATATTGTGTAACATACTGTAGTACTCAACTGTGAAACATCAACTCTTTCAATAAAATTCTTCATGAATTAGATTCCACATAGTTTATCTTCAGACAAAGCATGACAAACTAGAATGAGCACAAACTCGTAATTGAGTTATTTGAAAAGATTTGTGGCTCCTCATGTTTGGTCACAATGGCAGTTCACTGTAGCGTTCAAAATAAAATTCCATGAACCAACAACAAACAAAATAAGATTCTTATGATTATTTCACCAAATCATCAAAGCATCTCCGCTCAAGAATCATCATTGCACTCCACATCCCAGCATCACTGTGACCAGCTCTAAAATCCTTTTCATGACATGACATTTCGAGTCTCCCCTTTACAAACTACCAACAGCTCTAAAATACCCATACTTTTAGATTACCATTCCTAATTTTAAAGCTATTTTGGTATGATGAGATACAATTTCCTAATAAGCTATTAGGGTTAGTGATTCTATTACTTTACTATTCTATTGTAATTCTAAACTATACTACATTCATATTGGCGGATGGAAAAAAACACCCCCTTTAGGTAGATATTTCTCCAATTATTAATTATTAATTGATTGAGGCAGATCTTCTATCCTAAATTCATATTATTGGCAGATTATAAAAATACTCCCTTTAGGTATATTTCTCTAATTATGAATAATTCATTGCCTTACTCGTAATTGATAAAGCGCTTTTGTTCTTTTTGACCAGTGTTGGATACTGGCTTTCATAGCTCTGTCTGCTGCTGATTATAAAGACATTACATTACATCAGGGTTACAAGATGCAGCTAAAGTGCCCTAGCAGAACACGTGACTTCTATTTTTATACAATTCGAGATTCAGTTTTTTATTCAGTTTATATGATTAAGAGTGGCAATAAGCATGTATCATTTTGTACTTTTACTGCCTTAATTACATTGGACGGGTTTGTAAAAATACTATTCCTAACAAAACTATAGTCCCCTCTCTTCTCTTCGTCAAATCCTTTTCACTTTACAAGTTACTTTGACGTTTAAAACTAATACAGTGTGTATAACAAAAAATTAGCTGTTCTCCATTTTGACCAGGTGCGTTTTAAAATGTTAAACACTTTGGCATAGCTGCAAAGGAGTTCAAATCATAAAAGGAAACCGGAACGGAAGGTTTAAATAAGGTAAGGTAAGGTGTAAGGTATTATAAATACCATGATCCCTTTTGAGGTAAAATTAAAAAAGTAATTAAATTAAGTTAATAAAAAGAACCCTTAAATCAGCCTATATACTGTATTGCACCAAAATGTCCGCTACAAGCGTCTCCTGATCCCCATATTGACCTTTGAGGAAATCTGTTTGTGTCGTTGCTTACAAACTCACCTCTCATTGACTTGAAGACTGAAGCTTTGATTTGTTGTTGTTAATATCTTACCCCCCATGCTCTTTTTGACCTTGTGCCTTTTAACTCTAACCTGCAACAGGTTTCCTACAAGCTTTCCTGTGCAGTAGAGTTAGATTTATCCTCTGCCGGCGGGGCCTCAACCAAAGGGACCTTCTCTTTCACAGGGGTAGCAGGAAGTGTCACAGCAGCACTGGTGCTGATGGGCGCGGCCTCCACCAATGTGTCGGTGGTTGGGATGCCACTGAAGCACAGCGCAATCTCATCAAAGGTTTTGCCTCTGGTCTCTGGGACTTTGAAGTAGGTGAAGATGAAGAAGAAGATGAGGAGGATCATGAAGATAATGAAGACGTAAGGACCACACAGTTCCTGAGAGAGCAGAACAGGGGTCAATGAGACACACAGAACACAATTCATGTGCACAAATGAAATGACACAGGACCTACATTTGAATAAATAAATAAATATTAAATACATAATTTATTTAAAAAATACAATTAATTTTCAAAAGTATTTTTCAGTCTCACCTCTAGCTTTGGGAAGCTGACTCCAACCAGGAAGTTGGCCGTCCAATTACAACAGCCGGCCACGGCCATGGCGGCAGGACGTGGGCCCTGGGAAAACAGCTCGGCCACGATGAACCATGGGATCGGACCAGGCCCCATCTCAAACATGGCCACAAATGCAAATACTGCAGCTATGCTTAGATAGCTCAGAGACTCGATGTGCTTCTGCTCAGAGATTGAGGGAGGGAGAAGTATGAGGGAAAGGAAGGACGAAGGATGGAGGAAAGTGGAGGGAAAGGAAGGACAAAGGATGGAGGAAAGTGGAGAGGAAGGGAGAGACAGACAGACAGACAGACAGACAGGGGGAGGGATAGAGCATCAGAGTTAGGAAAGACTAGATACATTTATTGATGACAGCTACATTGACTGGTAGAAATATTTTCACCACGGTTTCCTGGTTTCTGATAGACAAAGTCACTTACCAACAAGAGAGCGATAGTCATTAACAGGGCGCTGACCGCCATTCCAGCTAGTCCAATAAGGTGGAGAGTCCTCCGTCCCGCCTTCTCAACCAAGAATAGCTGAAAGGGAAATAAATTAATACGCACACAGCTAAATTGATTAAATACTTCCTAAAGTCCTAATAAATGCATGCGTAGATACTTACAGACACCACAGTGAAGACAGTATTAACAATCCCAGCACCAATGGTGGCATATATGGGCTGGGTCACACCAGCCGATTGAAAGATGCCAGTGGAGTAGTAGAACACCTGGACAGAGATCAGCAGGGTTTACAGAATGTCCTGTGTTCATTTGCCCAAACACAAAAAGACTCAGGAGGTTCAAAACCTAATTGAAGATCATGTTCGGAATACATAGTGATGACCATTATTTGCGGAAAGGTCATGTTGGTGGTAAATAAATAATTGTGTTTAGTGTTTAGCTTTTGTATTCTGAGTAATCCCATCAAATCTTCTACACATTGCAGAGCTGAGAGCACCTGCCTTTTAAATATGCAAAGCAGGTCTCAGACAGCTCCTTATGGACGAGGGTCAATACTACACACTAATTGCTATTTGCAGATAACCACATGACCTTTCAAACGTATTATTTTGTATAGTCGCCAAACCCTCATGGGATTTAAGGACTCACGGCATTGATCCCGGACAGCTGCTGGGAGAGATGCAGCATAACAGCAATGAGGAGTGGCTGGCGGTAGGCGGGGATACGAAACAGCTCCGGGATGGTTACTTTCTTCTCAGCGGCCATCTTGGCACTCTCCTCCTTCATCTCCTGCATGTCTTTACTGACGTCCTCGCTACCGCGCAGACGCATCAGGGCTGGAAGGGGGAGAGAGGGAAAGAATGAGTGAAAGAGTCAGAGAAAAAGACAAGGCAACACAAACGTTCATTCACATCGTTCCATTTTATGCTTTTGTTTTGGAGAGATGAATTGCTTGATTGCTGACCGCTCTCCAATGAAACAGCAACTACGTTTAATAAAAAAAAGACAGAATTCATGAAGCTGCAAAAATGATAAACAACATGAAAAAAAGAAACGGTTGTGTTGCTGCAGTGTGGTGAAGGAGCCTGAGGTCAGAGCCTCTCTGTTGTTACAGTGAAATACACTGGACCAGGGCTAAGTGCCAAAACCGTCTGCTGGCTTCAAGGTCTCTTCTTGGCTCAGCCAAGCTCCAGTCTGATCTAGTTTGGCCTGCATCTGCATACATTAGGCCTCATGAAAAGCCACAGGACTGGGTAAATGCATAGGCCAGCATAGGCCTTTACTTGTGGTCACTTTCGGAGGGGGTCATTTCTAAATAGTGAGGGTTTGCTGTATAAGGGTCAGAGGGCCCGGGTGGGAGCGCCGCCCACCTTTGCGAGCCTGCTCCTCCTTGTTCTGGTTGATGAGGAGGTAGCGGGGGCTCTCGGGGCAGAAGGGCAGCAGGATGCACTGCAGCACGGCTGGGACGACCGTCAATGACAGCAGCAGGGGCCACAGGGTGTCCGACCCCAGCAGTGACTCCAAGCCAAAGATCTAGAGGAGGGAACAACATGTATAGTTTGCCCTCAGAGTTTTCACGTGCACACGTTTAAAGAGAGAGCTAATGAGGTACGGGGAGAGAGAGAGAGAGAGAGAGAGAGAGAGGGAGAGAGAGAGAGAGAGAGAGAGAGAGAGAGAGAGAGAGAGAGAGAGAGAGAGAGAGAGAGAGAGAGAGAAAGAGAGGGAAATAGCAAGAAAGAAATAGCGAGAAAGGGACAGAGATGCAATCAGACCTACCTGTGCCACCAGGATGCCAATCACCACCCCCAGCTGATGCAAGGTGCCGAAGGCTCCCCGGAGTGGCGTGGGGGACACCTCGCCAACGTACATGGGAGTGAGGCCCGTGAAGAGACCACAGAAGAGGCCGATGATGAGGCGTCCAGCAATGACCATCTCATAGGAGTTGCAGATGGTGGAGAAGCCCATCAGAAGACCCCCAATCACGGCGAGGATGTTGACCAGGAACATAGACCTCCGTCTGGAGCAGAGACAGGGGGACAGACAGGGGGCTAGGGGTTAGTGGACGTTAAATGGTTAAACACAGTGTCGTGATTGTCCACAATGTCTAGACTGAAAATTGGAGCATTGGTATCTAAGCAAACTCCAGTGACTCCTGGGAGCCTGACAGTGCCTGACAGCCTAACCAGGAGCAGAACTAGTGACAGGCCACATTATCACTACTGCACAGTGTGTCGACCCTGGGGTGTCACTTGTGGCCAAGATCCCTGATCCAGAAGCAGATCGGTTGATGGACAGGATGTCCGTACTCACCGGCCGAAGTAGTTGGCCATGACGCCCACACTGAAGGATCCCACCATGCCGCCCACACTGAAAATGGCCACGGCCAAGCTCCACACGATGGTGCACACACCCGGGCTGATGGGCTCGTTGTAGCGCTCCATCCAGGTGCTGTTGAAGAAGGCCCGCAGTTTCTGAACAACAAAGAGAGAAAGACAGCAAACATGAAGGCATACTAGTATGTTCAAATATAAAAAAGGATAGAAAAACACTTGAATAACTTGCTGTCAATAATTGTGTTTAAAAACATAGACATACACTTGACCCCACCTCCAAAAAACAACAACAAAAATAAAACGCCAACCTGTTCAGGGGCATTGATGACTCCTGTGTTGTAGCCAAACTGCAGTGACCCAATGACAGCAGTACCCAACGAGAACAGGAGGTACCCTGTAACCTGTTTCTTCTAGAGAGAGAGAGAGAGAGAGAGAGAGAGAGAGAGAGAGAGAGAGAGAGAGAGAGAGAGAGAGAGAGAGAGAGAGAGAGAGAGAGAGAGCAGATTAATTCAAGCACATCAGATCAGGCAAGCCCTGTTTACCTGTGCGCACCTATTAAACATTTCTAACAGTGATTGAGTCCTGGTATGACCCTGTACTTTGATCTAACATCTTCACAGGTTAGGAACCAGGCCACTGTGTGTTTTCTGCTGAATGCTGTAATATAGGACAGCATAGAGAGACAGTGCTGATGGGGCACTTTACTGGAGGATATGTGATACAGAAATTGTCCCACCTACCCTGCCTTACCATGCCCTACACTCCACCTTCATCTAAATGTAGTGTGTGTGTGAACATGTTTGTTCATGTATGTATGTGTGTGTGTGTATGTGTGTGTGTTTGCAGAATGACTAAGTTTGATCAAGGTAAGGTTACAAATGACTGCCATGGAGACATAAATGATGCTGAGATTTGGCAAGAGGAACTGTTTACATAACTCTGAAAATATATCACACAAACTTTCAGATCCTTGTGAACATTTCAGAACAAAAGCACAACAGAGGGAAACAAGCTTGTCACATAAACTTGGAGATAAACCACTGCAAAAGCAAATGAGTCATTTCAAGATTGTTAACAAACTTCAACAAGACAGTGAGTGGCAACCCTATCTTCAAGTTAAACCATCAATCTTCTCCCTTCCTCTCCCCTTCTTTCTCAGTGTGACCTGCATTTCACCTTTCTCCTTTCTCTCTCCCCCATTCCCTCTCTCTATCTCCTCTCTCCATTCCTGTCAACTCACAATGACTCAGGAGAAAGTACAGCTGTCCTGTACTGAAAATGTAAATTATAAAATGTTTAAAAATCTATTACAGATTGTTTCATTTGTATTTCATGTCATCAGTCAGGTCAATACTCTATGCGACACAGGAACCAGGAGAAGAGGCGGAGATGATGATATTTGGCTGACACAAGGCACATTTTCCGGCTGTGAATGTATAATCACATTACAAACCAATTATGGAATAACATATAGTATAATTCATAAATGTAACTGTATCACACAAGTGCAATGTTGTTCTAAGTTGAATATTATCTTATCATTTCGAACTACACTGTCAACATGGCTCTAAAAATACACACTACTGCTTAAGGGGCCAGGGTTTTCTGTACTAGTAAAAGGTCTTGCAAAGTGAACAACGCTCATCTGAATACAACATCGTCCTTCCAGTCAGAGCAGTGGAACATATCTAATATGACCTTGCTGGACAGAGTGCTCTGATTCTGTCTTTAGACGGTGGTTCCAGTATCTCTCTTTTCCTTGCATTCTTCCCACAATGATGCTCACACGCCATGATCCCTGGCCCATGTCCCCTTCCCTTGTATATGTATATACCTCTGTGTCATAACAACTGCCTGGAGGTGACAGTGAAATAAACAAAGCTTAAATGGACCAAAACACAAACACCCCTACACACAGAATAGTAATAAATCTGGCTTAGCGCTCAATCAAAAGCATTATGGGATGGGATGTGTGACAGAAATATTTCCGACTTTAATCACAAGATACAACAATCACAACCCATGTCCTGACCTAGATCCCGCTGGCCAATCGCTGATGCTCACTCTTAGACCATCCAGAGCCAAGGGCCAATCAGACTGAATCAGGAAGTGGAAAGGCTGCATCGATTTTGTTTGAGATGTAAACTCAATAAAATCACATAGACTATCAGTGGATCCAAAAAGCCAATGAGCCTATGCCATATAACATCCCATATAGTGGGCATGACAGTTAGGCATTTAATGCCAAGTCATGGCATGTAGATTTTCCTTTTGGAACTATTGTGTGTGTGTGTGTTTGTGTGCGTGTGTTTGTGTGTGTGTGTGTGTAAAACATTATACATTCTGGAAATTCACATCCAGCAACTCACTGTCCCCTGCATTGCTCATAAACAACACAGTGAAAATGTATGACTCAGAGCTGTAAAGCAACACACATTTGATGCCCACTCATTCATCTGAGGGTTGCATGCATCAGAACACATTCTGTTTCAGAATGGGTTGTAAGCAGTATATTACATAACAAATGCAACTTAATCATTTCTACAGTCAAAACAGCTGTGTAGGGCTACTTTGTGTTGAACATTACTGCTCCTGGTAGAGCATGTACATGGGTACGTGTTCACAGTTAAAAGCAGTCCTTACCTCGCCCTCCATCTTTAGTCAATTCTGGGCGCCGGCTGGACCGAAGTGCCGCTCCCACCTGATTGAGAACCTACAAGTTCCCTCCAAAAACAGGAGTACTAAAGAAAGATCTGCGGTGGAGATAAATGTATCTCGTTAGGTACACCGAATGTCCGAAAAAGCAAGCAAATGCTGTCAGTCGCTGTCCATGGTACCCGCATGCACACAATTGTCAAACTACAGACTGCAGCTCCCCGGTCACGTTTATCTTGACAAGAAAATCAAGAACATTTTCCAACCTATTTCAGACTCAAGCTGTCGCAAATAGTCAGGTTTGCGATACTATTACTTTGTTATGAACAAGGTACATTGTTCCAAAGAGAAGGAAAGACCCTAACTCAATACATTTAACTCAAATTGGAAGTCAAATTCACCCAGTGATATCGGGCCTGGCCTGTTCTGTAGTCAAACAAGATAAAAATCCAACAATTTCGGAAACATACATTTATATTCGAGGAGTAACGTTTCTCCGCAATATCCTGCAAAGCAATCGCAGTTAAATCTATCAAGAAATTCAACGAAATTCACCTGTCGTGACTCGAAGAGATAAGCTTGTCCACCCGCCCCTTTGGTAGCACCAAATGCGAACTCAACCACTCGCAATGCCTTCCTTACAATACGTTTCATATAGTACTGGGATGCGAGGCAATCCGCACGTTTACTTTGACGAAATATACCATCAGCCTATGAAAAACGAGAACACTGCCAATACGCAACCTCCTTCGATAATCTGTGACTTTTTTTTGCAATAGACTCCGTGACATCTGCGCCGTCATGAGCAAAAGGGGTGGCCTCTCTGCATGCAATGCCGGTCCCGGAGTGGATTCAACGGACCCTCCCCATGATGCCTCGCGCTGGCGACCTTGACAATCAGCTGATGATGGATGCTGCTGATGCAAAGCTGCCTGGTACCCAAGCAACGCATCACGCGCCCTACCGATCTATTTGGACACTCTCGATAATAGGCGACCTCAATCATCCGAAAGGATGTGTATTCTGTTGTGAGGTCTTCCTTTATTAACCAGTTTGTCTAATTGTGTCATTGTGTTTCATTGCATCGAAATAATGTTGTGTATGTCATTGTAGGCTATACATGGCTTAATAGACCTTTAGTAATGATACATTTGCAATGATACGGTATCATTGATATGATGCGGCCAAAAATGCATAGCTGACATTTACAAAAGTTGCGCCAAACAAACTGCAGTCGTCACAGGCAGACCCCCCCCCCCCCTACAAAACACTACCCCCTTCTATATTTTGACATCTGCATTTACCAGGAATTATTCATGTCATTTCCAAAATCACATGGGTAGTCGCAAAGTCAAGTCAGAACAATTAAATAATGCCAGTGTGTGTAAAACAATATTGTTCACTGTTTGAGTAATGAAAGACAAACAAAGAGATACATTACAAGTAAAATATTTATTTGTCACATTTTTACAGAAACATCAGAATGCTCGACAGAAGTATTAAGATGCTGGACTGGGCATCAGGTCAGGGAAAGAGGCGAGGTCAGAAAGAGGGAGAGCGCAACTGTCTCCCCTTTAGATGTTTCCAGCAAAACGTCCACTATCAATCTGGTCATCCCACTTTTGCACCTATATGATAGAGAGAGAAATAAGAGGGAGAATGACGTTCTTGACTGTATATATCAAAGTAGGGGGATGACCAGTACAAAGTACATAAAGTTACTTTGATATTAGGCAGCTTTTTCAATTAGATCAACTAAGGTGAATGGAACCTTTATTATTATTCTCCGCATTCCAAACATACCCAGCTCATAGGACAGAGGCTCTTGTAGACTCTCTGGTACCAGTTGCAGGGCACTACATCCTGACCCTTGTCTGACAAAGCGTTGTTACACCTGTGGAAGTTTGAAGGAGAGAAGCAAGACGTTTGGCTTTTTGTGTGCAAAGACTGTAAATAAGGAAGTGAACAATACATTGACATCACTTATTAATGAAGTGGAAAAACCTATTCCACATATTGGTAGTAAGACAGCTGGAAAGTGACAGAAATCAATACCACTAAAACAGTTGAGCTTGGTTGATTGATTTCTGAGGCAATCAATAAGTTGTCACGACCATTGACATTAGTAATACTACATTAGCTGACATGCAAAATTAGGGCATTCAGGCATGAGAGCAAACATGCTGAATCAGTAAACTTAGTAAAAGGCAAAAAAGGAAAAGTGGACTGAAGTCTGATGACTTGGAGCTTAATGTCAGAAGCCTCCACACAACATTTAGACTACAGTTATAACTATCAGTGCATTATGTGCACCACACACGCAATTAAACTTTCAACAAACAAAAAATCACCCACATCCAACCCGTGTAGAATATGAACCTGTACCCTGTTTTACCTTTGCTCAAGGTTAAACCGTTTAGGTATGATTCAGCAGAGTTGGACTGGGAACCACCCAGAGTAGCTCTACCATTAAAAAAAACATGTAGATAATGTGTCAGTGCATTCCTTCAATGCAACTGTCAGCCTGTGGGACCATGTAAAGGGGGGATAGTGCACCTTTTGATAGCTGTAGACCTGTGTGTTGGTCTGAGGATTTGTGTTCCATCTCAAATACATTTATTGTTTGTCATGCTATTTCTGAAGAGGATGGTTAATTGGTTGTTGGTTACCCAGGTAGTTCCGGAAGCAGTTTCGGGTCTGGTTGGTGTTGGGGAACCTGGCGTCAAAGGGAGCAGTCCTGTAATTCTTGATCTTCTCCTCGATCAGCTCAGACATGGTCACTGATATGATCTGATAATATATCAATCAATTATTATGAATGTTTGTAGTGCAAGTTATGTAGCATTACAATACTTTTTAAGTATGACACAGGTGCACATTCAGGTGTATGTTTACTTTGAGTGAGGCTATTTCACAAGGCCAGTTTGTGTTTGGCTAAAGATAGCCATCTGGGATTCACCTTGCATGACCCATACGCCTGACACTGAGAGATCCTGTCAAGTTGGTGGCACATGGCTTCACTGTGTTGATATTACTGTAACTTGTTCCTACAGTAACGGTTGTATGCAACGACAATTGTAGTGTTTGGTTCACTCCTCGTGAATGCTCAGCTATGTACAAAATGCACGGGAGACAAGATCCGGCTAACGTATAGGTCGCCAATTTAATCTTATCTCGTCGACTTGCTACTTGTCGAGAGAAAGAAGGATATTCAACGACAGATGAAACATGACATGTCGGTCTCTAGGCAATCCAGTTTGGAATAGCGGTTCTTATCCAGCTTTCCATCTTTGCAAGCGATGAATGTTTGACTAACTACTGAAATTAGCATTTTGAGAAGCAATACCTATGGGAGACACAATAAATGATACTGGTTAAATAGGCTTTAGTTTTGGAAAAACTGAATGGGGAGAGGTATTGTCTTGAAAATGCATATCTCGGTTGCGCAGAAAAGATGTGCCGACCTTTTTGCGTGTCCTCTGGTGGATGTATAACTGCAAAGCGTGATGGGAAGGGAGGATTTTGTTGTGGCATTTCCCCAGTGCCTTACCGCCACCTTTTGTAAATCTAATGTATGTACAACAAATGTCTGAAGAACAGCTGAACCAATGCTGTGGCAATTAACCTAGTTACTGAAATAATATATTCACTCAATAATTGAAAAAATAATGAAACCGACACATTAAGATAGGTTCAATCCCATAGATGCCCTAATGTAGTTGTATTAGGTGTTCTCAATAGCCTTCTCCCCAGCTTTCTCAATGCTGCCTTGCATGTAGCGAGAACAGGGGTCTTCTAGCCCACGATAAACCCACTGGGGGCTGCTCTTCAGGGTGCCGCAGCAGGAGTCTCACTGGCTCTGGATCTTTGGCTTACATCCACAAGAAGATCTTAGAAAAATGCAGCAGTCAGACTGAGGGCCTCAAATAGACGGTGGCCCCAGTTTTCAAAGGTCTCTTTAATCTATTCTTAACAATAACGGGTTCAGATATGCGATAACGTGACATGCTCACTGCTCTTGTCTTCCATTTTATAGATTAAACGAGTCATTTCCCCCCACAGAAATAAACAGTTTTGAACTCATGTTATTTTGTGCAACAATGTGTTTGGATAAATTATTCAAAAATAAATTATTCTGAACTAAATCCAAATGGATATGTGAAATTGCATGTCTCTTCATAAACAGTGAATTACTTATAGTATATCCCATAGATGATATCTATGGTAAACCCCCACAGTCATCACCGGTGTTTTTGGTCATGGACCAACTAGCATACCCGTTTATGCGCATTCCTCCCCAGGGCAAGACTACCTTCTAGTGGTTCTTTGATGATACTGCACAGATATTGTGTGTCCAGGATTAGTTTGCGGTTTACCAGGAGAGACTATTAATTAGGGCAGGCCTGCTCTCATCTGCTGAGATTGCACAAGGCAGAGCCGAACATTCATTCATGTACCTGCTACTACGCAACAGCTTTTCATGAATGCAAAAATGAGTTAAATATATTTATCCTCAATACATGATTGTACATGAAAATAAGATTCCCAGGCCTCACATTGTCTGGTTGAATGGTTCATAGTGAAGGTATACAGTTAAGGTTGTCACATCTTACACGGTTGTTTAACACCTGCTTTTGTTTTAAAAATACTTTGCAACTACTTAATCTTTGACCTCTCTGGTCTACTTAACTCCATATGTTGCTAAACATTCAACTGATCCTCATTCTAACATCCCTAATAATGTCCCCCTTGTCAACAGATGGGCTTACTCAATTCTGTAAGAGTTTTATTAAAAACATTGACTTATTTACAAGTATTTGACATGCTTTAGTGCATTTCTGACTCTTTCAAGTTTTAAAATTCAGCATACAATTTTGGCTTACACACAGGGAAGGGACTGTCGACCAGATAAACACACTTCAGTTAATGAAGGGAAAAGAAACAATGGTTACACCAAAGGTACTGAAAGAAAAGTAGAAGAACAAAACTACTGAATTTGTCTGAACATAGAGGTCAGATTTACACCAAAGGCGAGATAAGCAAAAATACACTCAACAGGTATCTAACTTTTGTACAACTGTCATTAGGATGGAAACAACCATCTCTACATGTTATGGTTCCATTGTAAGCATTTTGACATTCAATTTTAAGAAGGTATTATGTTTTACATAAAAATGTAAATGAAAAGTGTCATCCATTTGGCCCACTATCAGAAGAGGAGAAAAGGAGAATTAATTTTTCAGGGCTCATCTTGGCATCCAACTCAAAGTATTTTCAGACACTACACACAGCTAATATTGTATTCCACAAAGCTCTTCCATTAACGGTATCTTCACTAAGAAACTAGCGTGTATTGCAGATGTTTTGAATCCATTGTTTGCAGCCAGGGAACACGTCCACCCGAGAGTCTTTTAGCTATCACCATGGCAACAACATTTTTTACTTCCATCTTCGGTGTACTGACTTTAGGATGATCGAAACAGTCCAAGCTTCATACATTGTCATGGTGGATGGGGGAGGGGGGTGAAAAGCAAAATGGAATTGACACATATAACAGGCTTAACTTTAGACAAAAAAAGCACACATTTTATATTTACATGTCCATAAAACTTATTTACATTCTTATATTTTTAGTAAATAATCAGTGTATCTTTTGGTGTTTAGTAACCATCTTGACATGTATACAAAAATGCAATTACAATTCAAAAATATGAACAAAAATACATCCTTCAATAGTGGAACTAATAAGTGCTTTAAAGACATTTACAGTAGCATCAAATACCAGCAAAGTGTGTGTTTCTGTGCATGTGTCCAAACAGACTTGAGTGCATGTGAGTGTGTGCATGTGATTGGTGGATTCAGTGTGTGTGTAAAGCAGGGGCAGGAGACCGACAGCACAGGAATAGTCTGGATCAAAGCTTGCCAGCTAAATCCCACCATAAGCCACCGGTTACCATGGAGAGGTCAGTATTACCCTGGACCTCCTGACAGCTAGTTATCCTGTATTTATGAGGACTGCGGCCCACATGATGTCACACCTGACAATGTTAACCGTGCTCTTACATAAAGATACCTTCAGCCGCCATTACACTGACAGACAATCTGTCGTATTGCAACAAGAAATGACATCTCAAAAATGACATACCCCAACATCATCTAAATGTAAAATAATAAAACACAGTATATCCATACAAAAAACAAATACAATGTTTTTTCCCCACTGTATTTAGAAAACTGTCAGACCAAAGCACCGGCAGCTATTTGCAAAGCAACTACAAAATGACATTTGTTATGGTAACTCGGGTGAAGCATCGGCAACTTTATAAGTGTGCAGATATGTTAAGTAGAAAATAGGCCTCTAAAATGTCTGTGTGCAAAGTAGAGCAGTACTGGCCCCTGGCTCCAGGACGGACTTGGGAACTTGGAGTTCTAAAACCAACCCGTTTCTGAACAACAGCCCATCATGCTTCTGTACATAAACCCCCCCAAAAAGCCTTTCATAGTCTTCTCTCACATTCAACAGTCCAAACATTTGTAAAGTGTATTGTGTTCTTATGGTGGGTGCAGTCAAGTTAAGAGACCAGTAGTCCCCTCCAGACTGTTGTTCATTTGAACAGTATTGAATTCTTCATCTATACCTCACCCTTACATCCCGGTGTGAAGTGTCAGCATAGCTAATGAAGAGTCTCGCTAATGCCAGGGCATAGAGGGATCCGTTTTAAGATGGCGAATCCTCTTACCTGCCTATGGTGGCAGCAGTCTTGACAACAACATTGAACTCGGCCTTTGCTTGGTTGTTCCGCACTGCCTCTGCTGTGCTTGGCAGTAAGGGAGGAGAGGAAAGAGGGTTGAACGGAGGTAGGAGCAAGAAATGGAGAGAGGGAGGAGAACGAAGAGGAAAGGAAAGTAAAGGGAATAGCAAGAAACCCAAACCAACTCCACGCTGCTGTTGCAGAAGGCCGGCACCTTCTCGGTTGCTAAGGGCCGGCTATCGTCCTCGCAACGGGCTGTGCAGAGCCCTTATTGGCCAACTTAGTCATCCTGTGGACGCCAGGGGACTCAGGGCAGAGGTGGGCAAAGTCAGAGTCAGTTTATGGTGGCAGTATAGGGCATCTCCAGTTCTCCCTGGTAGAATGGCAGGGTATTAGTTCTTAGTGGCAAGGGTCAAAGGGGTACTTGGTAACCCCACCATGTAACTCCACCACAGCCTCTGTCCATGTGATGATATCACCGGTCAGGTGACCTCCACAACTGGCCTGACTGAAGATCTCATTGTGCGTCAGAACCCGTGACCAGAATTGAAGGTCAGACATCTCTCCCACAAAGGACTGGGTAGCATCAAAGCGTCCACCCAGCGTGTCCTGTTGAACAAAAGACAGGTTTGATTTATTTACAGCAAACCTGTGAGATAAAGATTGTCATACTTTGCTTTTTACTGTGATCTGTGTACTTTCTTGAGCACCAAATATGAATGGACAATTTATTCACAAAAGTAAGTAGCAAAACAGAGATAGTTCAATGCTTTATATGGAAATTGCTTTCCCACAATCCAAAAGGTCTTACCTGAAAATGTAAACAACCAAATCAACCTGAGTATAATTCAGTTCAAACATTGGGTGAAAATTGAGAGTGACAGTTCTGTTCTGTACCTGCTCTTGCCCGAGGATGAAGACCCCTCCAGGCTTGATGGGGTGCCAGGCTGAGAGGTTCTCCCCTGACCCCCTCTTCACCCCGTCCTGGTAGGCTTCCCACAGGCCGTCCCTCGTCGTCCAGGTGATGCACAAGTGGTGCCACTTCCCATCCGTCAGAGAGATGGGCAGCGTCACAGCCTGCATGATAAATACATACAATTGGGCACCAGTTGCAAATCATAAGGCACAGGGGGCGTTGCTAGACATAAAGCTCATACTTGGGCTCAGACCCCTCATATTTTTTTTTCTTCCAAGTTTGCGTGGTGGCACCGTGGGTGGCGACCTCTGTTCATGTCACCCGGCCCCAGCCCCGGCCCCGGCCCCAGCCCCGGCCCCGGCCCCAGCCCCAGCCCCGGCCCCAGCCCCAGCCCCAACCCCAGCCCCAACACCAAGACCATGTGTTTCTAACTCCTGGGTCTCTCCTTTCTGCAAGACAAGGCAGGCTAAGCTGCTTTCCTAGTCCTGTGGTCTTATTTCATTAGCGAGGATGAGGAAGCGAGGACAAGCTACTGCGTTGCAAGGCCAAGGAAGAGGTGAGAGCAGGCAGCAGCTGAACTGTGACTGTCACACAGACGCACCTAAGGAACAGGGTTTAAGTCCTTCTCTCACCCTGATTGGATGAGAGCTGGGGAGTGTCATCTGCCATGCAATGTGGCACTCTTTGTACAGACCATTGGTTTTCCATTTGTATTTGCCAATGAAATAACTGCTAAAATTGTAACAAGGCTCTGCTGTCATTTAAATAATACATCAGCACATAAAATGCTTTCAACATTGTGGGACATGCTCACTTCCCTTGCTTAGATGTATTTTACCTTGTCATTGATCAGTAGCTCCATGGGGTTGTTGCCCCATTCAATCAGCACTAGCTCGTTGGCCTGGCCAGGTACGGAGTAGGAGAAGGGTGTGCCCAGACCCGGGCCAGAGCCGCCCTTCAGCCACAGGCACACGGTCAGGGCAAATATCTCATTGAGCAGGGTCCTCTTCACCCTTCCGTACATGTAGTTGGTCCTCATGGGGAAGCCGATCTGGAAGGCGTCTGGACTCTTCGGCTTCTTGCGGCCACCTGGAGGAGCCACATCAGAGCAGAAGTGACTGGTTAGGTGGAGAAAGAGGGTGCCCAACCTGGGGATATGGGCAGCTAATGTAGGAGATGCCCTTCCAAGATAGATAGGAAAGACACTACATTTACATTTAGTAATTTAGCAGACACTCTTATCCCGAGCGACTTACAGTAAGTACAGGGACATTCCCCCCGAGGCAAGTAAGGTGAAGTGCCTGCCCAAGGACACAACGTCATTTGGCATGGCAACCTTCAGATTACTAGCCCAATCCCCTAACCACTCAGCCATCTGACTTCTACACTACCAGCATACATACACAGCTAGTGTGGGAGAGACCCTACTAGGATAGATTGGCAGATAGTGTAGGAGAGAACTTACCAGGCTCAGTGTTCCTGTTGTGCAGGTGACTGAAGACCGTGTCCAGTTTAGCGTGGCCCACTCCCCCACGGACAGGAGGTCTGGCTGGAACAGGTTTGCTGCCATAGGGAGGTCTGGGGTGATGGTCTGTGTCACTACCATGGTGTCCACCATTGTCACGGTGATCATCGTGATGATCATCATGGTGACCAGGGCCTTGGTCACTGCCATGGTGGTCATTGTGATGGTCATCGTGGTGGCCAGGTCCTTGCTGGTTGTTGTGGTGACCGGGACCATGGTGGTCGTCACGGTGACCAGTGGCATGGTGGTCATCGTGGTGACCAGGGCCGTGGTGATCATCATGGTGATCATTGTGGTGGTCGTCATGGTGACCAGGGCCATGGTGATCATCGTGGTGATTGTCATGACGGCTGTGGCTGCGGTCATAATGGCGGTCATAGTGTCGATCATAGTGATGGTCGTCATGGTGACTATTGTGACGATCCTGGTGGCGATCATGGTGGCGATCATGGTGTCGGTCGCCATGATGATCGTCATGATGATCGTCGTGGTGATCGTCATGATGGTCATCGTGGTGATCATCATGATGGTCATCGTGGTGATCATCATGGTGATCATCATCGTGATCATCATGGTGGTCATCGTGATGGTCGTCATGGTGACCATTACCATGGTTGTCATGGTGATCGTCATGGTGACCAGGGCCATGGTTTCCCCCATGGTGATTGTGTAGTTGTTCCTCCAGGGCATTAATCTTTCTCTGGAGCAGGTCCCTCAGTGAGCTGGAGTAGGAGCTAGAGGAGTTCCTGGCCTGGGGAGGGACAGAAAGAATTAAGAGAAGGCGAAAGAGAGACTCGAGAAAGGCTTGAGAATACAGTTGACTACCTTCTGAAGGTTGCAGAATTTGTGTCCCCCCCTACAATTCCAGAGAGCGAAATGGAAGACCAGGCCTAGCCATAGTGGTTAAGCATTATTACATTTAAATTTGTCCCCTCCCTAGCTGTCAACCTTCTTCCTCTCTTTCCTTTAATTTCAAATCCGGCTTTGCCCAGTGCCAACTAATGCCCCCGATGAATAGCTCATCAACTTGGATTTAGCTAATTGCTTGTGAGTGTGGCTAGCACCCTTGGATGCTAGCCTGGCTACCTGTGGCGTAGACATCCTGTTAAAGGTAGGAGTGACAGAGGCAAATCCCAGCTTTGCTGTATTTGTCTAACACCTTGGTAAGAGTGAAAAGATTTTTGGCAACACTTTCTATGAAAGAGCCTCATGTACCTGCAGTGTTTAAGTTGCAGCCAGAGTAATTCACATTCAAACGAAAGGGTGAAACACTTTGGTGACCTATATTGACAGCTAGCAACCCTTTTATTTACCCAAGATGTCAAGGTAATACATGTTACATACATAAAATATATAATTTTACAACAAAGGAACATTTTCCAAATACTTTATCATACAGTGATTTCATTTTAATTTTAGCCCAAACATCCTGTGTTAGTTTATACACCCTCCAAATGGTTCTGCATTTTCAATTTGATTTAATCAATCAATTTTAAGACCAGTTAAGGTACTACCGGTTTTTCCATGAATGAAATAGAGACTTAGTTGTGGAAGTGCCTTCGTCATAAGCTTACTGGTAAGATTGGTTTGGTTCAGCCCCGTACTGTACATCCAGAACCAGGCATTACTGTCTTTGTGGTCTCAAGCACGCAGGTTGACTAGTCAGAACCGCCAAACGCATCATCCGCTTTCATAAACACAGTCTCTAAAGGTCATCCAGGGTTAATTAGTTAACAAACTTAGGCCGTCCTATGAAGAGGGATGTAGCAGTGGCACAACACAGATGGAGAGACAGACCGGAAGGGTGTGATGAAGAACAAGAGAGAGAATGTTATCCATTCTGCTATCCATTGTTCCTGGGAATCAAAAGAACGACAAACAGCTGGTTCGCTTCCAAGAAGAGGTTAAGCTGACGGATGAAAAGCAGGCCGTTTCCAACTGACACCACCCGACCCACAAGATTCCCTTATTAAACTTTGTTCCCATGACAAACACCACAGAACATGAGCCATGTATATATATTTCGATGGTTTCTACCAAAATGGCGGGGGGGAGTCCCTCAAAATCCATATAGATCCCAGCACGTTAGATCAATTGGCTGATGATCCTTAACCCTACTGTTCATGTGTTCCCACACTCACCTGCAAGTTCTCCAGCCTCTCCTTCAGGGTCTGGAGGGTCTTGCCTGTCTGCTCAGCAGAAAAGGCCCCATGTTTGCTACCACTGTGGGACCCCGTCCCCCGGTGGTGTGGGTCTGGCCGGTGGCCATTATGGGGGTAGTGGGAGTCCGTGTGGTGGTCGGTGTCATGGTAGGAGTGGTGAGAGGAGCCCGGGTGGTGCGAGCTATGGTGCGACGATGGCCCATGATGGTCCTCGTGGTCGTCGTGGTGACCAACCCCGCGACCAAAGCCCTCGCAGAGAGTGAGCTTGGCCGTCAGCTCTCGGATGGTCTCCCTCTGGTCCAAAATGGTCTCCTTCTGCCGCACCAGGCTCTCCCGCAGGTGCAAGATGGTGGATTTAGCCTCGTCCGACATGACTCTCCGTGTGCCGCCATTAGCAGCCCCTCCCACAGGACTGTGGTGCCCGTTACTGTGGCCGTTACCATGGACGTTACTGCTGGGCCCGTGTGCTGTCCCGTGTGCTGTTCCATGTGCTGTTCCGTGTGCTGGCCCGCCCGGTGTAAAACAGCTGGGATCTGCTTCCGGTGGGATTGGGGTGCAGACAAATTTGGGGCTGATGCCGTAGTCATACTCTAACCCTGGCACACTACCTCCCACTGTAGAGAAGGACAGGAGACAGTGGAGGAGCAAAGAGAGGAATGGGAAGGAGGGGAGGATGTGCCTTGTGAACAGGCCTGTCCGGCGGGTGTATCCTGAGGACAGAGACACTTCTAATGGATGGACGGATCTCGCCATCTTTGGCTGTTGCGGAAGTTTCTCTTCTCAAGGGAAAGTCCTTCTGAGTTTTACTTTGAGTGGAATGTGCACCATGAGGGCCGGTTATTTGTGGTAGATTGCAAGCCAGCGTAATGCATGTCAATAACACTAATAATCGCCCCACTCTCCAAGACAATTCTGTTCCTCACAGACACGTAAACACAAAGGACAGTTTTACAAAGAACGCACAGAGGACCTGTTGTCTCTGCCAAGAGCCTCAGTCATCCATCCTTGAGCTGCTTAATCAAGCTAGGCCCCTTGTCTCCATGCCAGATGGGGCCAGATGCTTCAATCACCCTTATCTTCCTCCTCCGCTCTGGGTAGGTGGGGGGGGGGGGGGGGCACCAGCGTCAGTCTGCTTTAGGTGATTCCTGTCCCTGGGCGCTGGTCCAGTCAGTCTCCTGCAGATGTGTTGTGTGTTCCTCAGACAAAGGAATCCTTTTATCCAGGGTTTCCAACCACCCAGGAGGTCCCAAGATGATTTGACCTACCTTGGAAGACAAAGACAACACATTAAAGTACTGAAAGTTTTTGTTATTTTTATGATGATTAAAAACTAGATTGGTACAGCTCAGTGGTAAAGCTTCAAGGTCCAAATTCGCCTTACACGTTGCTTCGGATACATTTTTGTTCTAGATTAAGACATTAGATAACCATGTTATGATTGGGCCAGACATTCTTAAGATCACCAGAGATAGAGAACATGTTCCACAGTGTGGGCAACCGCCCACACAATGTCTCATGCCGTTACCTGTAATCATGAGTGGAAATGTGTTGACACTTCATGGTCAGTGAATTGATCAAGGCGACTGTAATGCAGCCCAGTGAAGGGGGAGAGGGGTGTCAGCTACAGTAGCTTTATCACAAGCAACTCAACTGAAATGATTGAGTCAAGAAGTCTGGTATCTGAGAGACAGATTGATGACTTTAATTATAGTTCCAAGTTCCACAGTCTGTTGTAATATAATAACACAATCATGCAGGGGAAGGAGGAGGATGTGTGTGAATTGGTGCAGGATTACAGCTCGTATGACCAGGGTCTCTCACAATGTGACTCTCCTGTATGAAGGCTACCATTACACAACAGATGGGTCTAAAGTAAAACTGTCACACTGTATGAGGATAGACCTTGTTACATAGAGCCAATAAAGAAAGGGTTCATTTCACCATGGTAGGGTGATGAGGGCGATGAGGATCTAAAGAACAATAGTCCCGAGGTAAAGAAGTGAGCAGTCCCAAGGTAACTCCCGTTTTAACAGAATTCTCTCCCTCCCAAGGTTGGCAGACTAATAGGATTTGTGGATTACTCACTGGAGGGAACTGACCAGCTAACTTCACAAAGTCAACGCCCTATCCCCCTCCCACGTGTCTGAGGGGGGAGCATCTCTCCATCTGTGAAATCACCTGGCCAATCCTTTTGCCAGCCAGCCAACCAGCCAGCCAACCAGCCAGCCAGCCCTGGACAGGCCTGTCTCTATCTGTCTTAGCTGGCTGTATCCATGTCTCACTGCTTAAGGATATTTAGTCTTCTCAACCCGTGCCCTCTATCCTCCCTCATGTGACCAGGCTGGCAAGTTGACTGGAACAATGACGTGGTATGTTTGCTGAACGTGACTGAAGTTCACCAGTGAAACTGACTTCCGATGACATTAACAGAAGTATTAAAATTAAAGGATGATGCATGGAGGCATGCACACACACATTCCTACGAAATGTACCAAGACATGATGACATCATGGCTAAAGGTGAGGCAAGGGTCATGACCGACGGATGCAACCTGAGCGATTAAAAAAAGTTTACTTTTAGCCCCAGGGGCAGGAAAAGCATTCTGAAGTGAAGATGAGAGGTCAGTTTACACTGTGATGACAGAACACAAACGCAAAGCTCAACCCCGTTTGTTTAATTTTTACAATAAACAAATCGGAGCATTTCCAACCAACCAAACACACTGAGAAACTATCTGCGACTGCAGCCGAGTACATACATTTCCATGATGTGCAAAACATTGTCTGCAACACCCTGATTTGACATTCAAAGTATCTCATTGACTTCTTAACTGTGTATACTGCACAATGCCCCACTTGTCTCTCACTATTGAGACCGTTAGTTGTCCTTTAAATGACAGCAGGGATTCCGTATTGCAGGGGAAGAAGGGTCTCCTAAGTACATGCCAGTGCTTAGCCGAAGACAAAGCAGGGTGGTGTGATGCATATCCACAGCAACAACCATGTGACCATCACAGGTACCCTCACACACTCTCCATCCACCAGGATCCAAACACACAGTATGTGTAGATAAATAAGTATTTCATAAGTAATAGGCTAGGATAAGCATCTAACACTTGTGGTTGGGACCTGACTTTGTTTCTGTTCAGTTATCAGTTTAGTTGGTCTCTGTTGGCCCACGGCGATGATATCATCCCACAGGTGAAATAAAAACCCTGTTTAAACCCTGTGACACCTGATAGAGATGGTAAACACAGCCACAGAAAACGGGTTAGGCTTATCCCTAAACACCAAGCTTTTTCAGTGCAAACAAATACAATTGAATGATAAATTTACATTTCTAAATGTAACAAGTCAGACTACTTTTCAGGCGTATGAACTCAAACACCTGTACTTGTACAATTTACTCAAGTACATATATTTTGTCATAAGTTTCTCATGATGCAAACCTCAATATCTCCTCAGGACTGACTAAACTAAATATACAGACTTAACTAATTCAAATTTACAAACACAGGACAGTAGACGTTTGAGTGTTACAAAGGAACTGAATGCGTAATAATTATTTAAAGGGAGAATGTGTTTGCTTACCTTCTTGCAAGCTTTCCCAAGATGGTTAGTCCATCGCAAACACGGATCAGATTGAAAAGGATTTACCTCAGGAAGATAATCTCAACTCTGTTTCTTTCCCTCCCACTCTCTCTATCTCTCTCTCACCTTATTCTCCCCATGTTCCTCCACCCCTCCTAAAAACTCCCCCTAATTTTTTTCAACCATTTCTCCCACATCATTGGAACTTTTCTTTTGTTTCTTTGAGTTTTGTGTTTGTCTTCTATCATGACAGGACATTCTAAAATTATCACAAACACTTTGAACTGACAGAAAGTGAAGTGTAATGAAGACCTCGTCTGGCCTTTTCTAGGTGCCAGTGTTTAACAGCCCTACCTGACCCGCTCTAAACCCGGTGCCACAGGGCTAACTTTGGACCATTCATTAAGGCTGACCTAAATTATCCCTGTTATGACATCCTAAAGTTATTCGGGTCCAATGCCATGTCTATATAAGGTTTCTATATACGTTCCTTGGCTCTAGACATGGTTTAGGGCTTTGCATTGTCCCTGGCTTGCACCTCTTTTATTGACTTTGTCTGAACTGTAAAATGTCTGAAACGTCTGAGGATATATCTCAATGCCCGGCTCAAAATGACTGCCTAGAACCAAATGAGACAGCTCTGTCTTGTTCCCACGTTGACCTCTCCACCACCACCACCAGCACCAGCACCACCTCCCTGGACCCCACCCCCTCCCTTCCCATCCCCAGCAGTGCTGGCAGCTCGGGGAGTCACAGTGGGAGGCTTGGAGAGAGGTGATTTCCAGTGGCTGCTCTCTCTGCTGCGGGCGCTTATCTCTGCCACCCACGCAACACTTAGACACAGCACTCTGAATAACAAATGTGGATGTTTCTGGTGATGTCCTTCACTGTATATATAGGCAAGTTGGCATATCTGTTAGATGTGTAATGTAGGCACTATAGGCAATTTTAGAAGATTAAAAATATGTATTTTAGGGGGGGGGGGGTAATTCATGTTTATTGACAGTTATCGAATGTTGTATGATACATTGCAGCATCCATACCAAGTCCTCTCCAGTGTAATTATGTGTCAGGAAATGAGTTGTGGCCAGGAACATGCAGCCCTCCTCATTATGCAAAACGACACAATGAATATATTTGAATACATTTAGCCACAGGCGAATGAAAGGCCTAGCTCTTGGCTGTTGCATCCTATCATCTTTTATGCCAGCCAATCTCTTTTCAGAGGGACTTTCACACCTGCGCCAGGGCATGTCCTGTAGATTCAGCCTGACTCATCCACAGTCAGGCCCAAGAAGGATCCAGTGAGCTGGCGTGCCTCCATGTCCGTTTGCTGGTGTGCGTTCGTTTTGTGCTACAAAATCCCATTACTGCCTGGTAGTTGGAAGGGACAGTACATCACTTGTATGGCTCATTGTTTAATCCCAGAACTAATTAAAATACTTTGTCACTGTCAGTCTCCATTTTGTGTCTCAAGTGTCTTCCCTGTCATGGACTTTCACAAGTGGAGTGAGAGAGTGAGAGAGACAAACAGAGAGTGAGAAAGAGAAAGAGAGCGAAAGAAAGAGAAAGTGTTTTTTAACATTTTAATTGGATGCAAGGGAGAGAATGTGTGTGTGTGAGATAACTGACTAAGTATGACACAGAGACAGAAAAAGAAAACTAGGCTGATGAGTAATGCTTTTTCTTTGCAGGGACACTCACATGCAAAACATTCACACACACACGCACACGCACACACACACACACACACACACACACACACACACACTCTAACAGGTGTGACAATCCCCTTATCTCTTTTTGCGTCAGCCAGAGCTTTCATTTGATCAGAGGAAGCACAGCATTATCAGTAGCATTAGTCAGAAGCTAATACCATACAGTAGCTTTAGTTTCAGAGCCCACTTCTTCTCTCTGCCCTGGGCAGTTCTCAAGCAGCGCCATCTGATGGAGAGCTGTCCTCATTGCACTTCACCAGCTTAATGTTCTGCTGCTGAAGGCCTTCTTGTGAACACACGCTTCCTCCGCCTTCTCCTCGTCATCTTTTCTTGTTCTCATCATGTTCTTTTTCCTCCCCTCTTTTCTTGCCGTCTTTTTTTTCCTTCACCTCCACCACAGCACCTTCTTCCAACCCTTTTCTAATTAACTCTCACATCTCCCGTTCCCCCCCTCTCTCTCGCTCTCTCACTCTCTCTCTCTCTCTCTCTATGGCGCCCCTCTCTTCCTCCCTCTCTTATCACAATGCCAGGCACATCTGACTGCAGTATTCTCACACAGACGAAGGAAATAGTGTACAGAGAGCCAGAGTGGTCCCAGTCAGACGCAACAACCCTATCAGGTATACTGACCAAAGATCGTTTTAATAGCACTGTGTGGATTTCTTTCACTAACTTCATGATCTACGATGTGAATCATGTTTCATTTGAGGTTATGTAGGATAACAATCCTCATAAAGATTTGTTTCTGTCAGTCAACCAATCGTAGTGCTGTATGGAAGGCAGGTCTCTCTATGACATCATCTGATAGATGTGCTCATGAGGCAGCACCAGCCCGCTATGTACTTTCTGTGTAAGTGTGAGACATACTATCTGGACTCCATGTCTGCCCCTGGTTACACTCGTCCTTTTACTGAAAGAAGGAGGGGGGGGGGCTTGAAGGGGTGGGGGGCCTCAACCTTTGGCTTTTTGTAAAAACATGCTGACCGGAAAGATGGCACGCAGCTCAGTGATTTCAACGCTTTTTGGTCTCATACATGAACCAGTGTGGCATGTTTTTTGTTTTGTTTTGAGTGATCTCTGTATGTCCCAGGAAGAGGCCTCTATGCATGTCAGGGGTGGACATAACTTACATTTTGCATAACAGCGTCTTATGGTGGCTTTAAATAACGGAGTGTTAGTGTTGCCTAGCCAGATTAGGGAATTTAAAGCTAGCTCGAGGGTATTATGTAACAGCCTAGTCTCTTAGCTTCTCTGCACACATAGTAAACAAAGACCTAGGTGTTTGCAATATCTAACGGACAGCCAAATCAGCGCCGGATAAACTATGGCATTGCATGTGTCAGCAGGGGATTCAACTTGCTTTTGGAGATGGCATGGTCTGACCCTGACTTAAATCTGTGCCAGTGTCGACACCCAGTCCCCTTCAGAAGGTGCTGAACCACAACCTGCCTCAATCTACAGGACATCCCAGGATACCACAAGAATTCACCCCCAACCGCTTCCCAGGGTGCACTGCACAGCAAGACTCTGGCCCTCAGGGGGCTTTTTTAATGTCATTAACAGGTGGTGGTCAAAAATAGCCAGACGGGACACACACAGACCCCCCACCCCCTAGCCCCAACACATACACACAAACACACATATTCACATTTCTGAATACATTTTCACACAGCCACATAAACATACAAACCCATTTATCACAAACATATGCTCAATCACTCACTCATTCACTCACTCACTCACTCACTCACTCACTCACTCACTCACTCACTCACTCACTCACTCACTGACTCTCACTCTCACTCATTCTCTCACACTTGATCACTATGTGACAAACAGAAAGAGCAGAGCATTTTGGCCCCCTCCCCTTTCCCCTCCCCTTCTCTCCCCTCCTCTCTTCCTCTGCACCCACCCCACCCTCTTTCACTCGACCTCTCTCTCCCTCCCTTCGCCTCACCCTCTTTCACTCCGAACTGAGCCACACACACACAAAACAGGTCAGCAACTTGTTAATATCATTGTTGTGATTTGTGCCGTGGCCATGATGAGTTAAGTAAGGCACCACCACTGGCAGAAACCAGCTTTGTGTCCACATTTGGCATGATTTACAATCTGGAAAAATAAATAGATTGTTCTTATCTTTTTATTGTGGCAGCGAAAGTCACTGTTGGGATATTTGTATTTCTTGCTGAAGCCTATAGCTTCTTATTATCTTCCTGCTTGTAAACCGTGGCTGTAAATATATTTGTCAACATTTTGGAGCGAAGTAGCTGTGTTTGATGTCCCTGGGGTTGGAGAGAAAAATACTGAGACGGTTTGTGTGTGTGATTTCTCAGGACTGATTGCAGGTTGCAACCACTGTCATTTCAATCTGCATGCGCCAGAGCTTCTTTTGTCACTTGAGATTTTTTATAAATAACAAGGACACGGTAAATCTACCATCCTGTGCACTCTTTTTTACTCTGAACAATCACTTTGGGGTTAACAGTAAAACATTCAAACTGTAAAAATAAATGTTAGTCTTGTTTTGCTGTACATCTTGGCCTATACTTACATGCTCGATATTGGATGGTTGCTTCATCCGTGAAGTGTGTTTTGTCTAATCATGCCTATCAATTTCCAAAACGCTACTATTGTCATAGTGTGAATTTAAACAGATATTAAATCTAGCAGCCAGTCTGTGTGGATGTGTGAGCTGTGCATCTTTATCTTCAAAGAGCTTCTTAAGGATAGGAAAAGTGTTCAGCTGACTGTCAGCTGTTCACTCACAGTTCTTCAATAATAACAATAGATTTCGGACTATTTATGAATGACCGTTCCTCTGATCTCCCTGATCACCACTGTAATTAGTTTTTCTCTCTCTCTTCCCTCTTCTTCCCTTTTCTCCCAGAATTGCCACATCACTCTACACATCCTCTCTCCTGCTTCCCTTGAATAGTTTTATTTGATATTTTTACAAAATATGTAAATGTAAAAGAAATGACAAATGTTTTCGACTTGTATTCGTTTTTTCCAAACCACCTGCTGTTTGTAATTGACAGCTAATCGTTTTCCCCCCCTTCTATTTTCAATTTGTGCATGCTAATCCCAGGCATAGATTGTCTATTTCTTCAGTTTTCTTCATGAACTGAGTCATCTTCTACCCCCCCACTTCCTTCTTAGTCCCATACCCTCTGTTCTTCCACTCCTCCCACTCTCTTCCTATCCTCTTTATCTCCCTTTCCCCCTGCAGCATCAATCTCTCCTTTCCCCTGTCCCTATCAACATCTGCCTTGCCTGTGCCTGACATTCTTTTATCTGTCTTACATCCCCTTGTATCTCTCTTCTCTCCTGTGTCCATGCTCACATGCACATACTAAGACAGTATATGTAATAGTCCAGTCCAGAATACTGTACTTAATTTTTTGAATATTATTTACTATACATTATACAGTACAAAATCATCAACTTAACACACACAAACACACAGGTGTATCTGTCCCAACAAGTCCTTCATGTGGTCCACCTTCTTCATTCAAGATGAGGATGGAAGGCCAGCGGGCTCAGCTGGGAGCGGGACTGCTGGAGGGGTGGCTGGAATGTCCGGTTTTGGGGGTGGGCGCAAAGGAGTTGGGGCTAAGCGCCGGGCCAGAGCAACAGCATCATCAGGCACAGGCGGGATGAGCGAAAACCAGGAGGGGAAGATCAAGCTGGCGTTCTTCCTGGCGATCGTGGGTGTGATTTTGAGTGTGCTGGGTGTGGGCACAGAGTTCTGGGTGGAACTATCGCCGTCGAAGAGTTTCTATGGCAACCAGACATGTTTGACGGCCCATTTTGGACTGTGGAAGTGCTGCTCCAGGACCCTGTGGGTGGCCGACATAGACCCAGAGAGGGAGAGCTGCGGTCCAGCTGACCTGCCTGGAGGTGGGCTGTGCCTGGGCCAGGGGGGGTTGGGGTGGGGGGTGGGGGTTCTGGTTCTCCAGTCTAAACACTATGCAACACCTATAGATGGATTGTAGCTTTCACACCTTAATTTCACTTTGCTTGTTGGTCCAAACATATTCACAGACAGCCATGTTGGCATACTAGTCATGTAGTGCTGCTGTGTACAAAGGTCCGTTACCTCTCCTCAGCTTGGAGAGGGCAGACAGGCAGTGGAGAGGAGTGTCACATGTCTCTATCTTGTATATATGTCTGAGTGGATCACATGATTACTCAGACCTAATAGGCAGGGAAGGACCTTATATTGACCTTGGGATTGTCATTGACGTGCATGACTGATCGTGTTTGATGCAGGGTAATTAAAGTGTGCAGTCGCTGTATTTCAAAGAGTTCTTTCCTGCAAGCGAATGTGATCACAGCTCTGACATCAGACTCAATCAATGTCTTGTTTTATTCCATTCATATTTCTCGTTGCATCGCTTTGTCTCTCTAATATTTCTGTTTTTCTTTTTCCTCTCTATCTTCCTCTTTTCTCACTCCTGTCGTATGAAGAGTCAAACTGCAGCTACTTCAAGTTCTTTACTACTGGAGAGAGTAAGATGCTTTTTCAGAAGACAATGGTGAAAAGTGAGTCACACTGTCCTTTGGCCTTTCACTTTCATTGTCCAACACACACTCACACACACTCACACACACACACACATTCACACACACAACACACACACACGCATGCAAGCAAGAAGACAAGCTGGTACACAGACACAACATTCTCTTTATCTCCTTATTTCTGTTCCATGTGTTCTTGTCACTGACAGTAGTCTCTCCTCTCCAGATCTGAACATTGCGGCAGCCATGTTGTCCATGTTCAGCCTCTTCCTCATGGTCATGGGGTCAGTCTGCGTTACCATGGCTCTCAGCAAGGGGGTCCAGTTCTTCCTGAAACCCGCTTCCTTCTGCTTTGTCCTGTCAGGTTAGTGACAGCTTGTTTGGGTTGAAGTATTCATGTCACCAAAACAGTCCAGAGGTCAAAGGTCAGCAAATAACTGTGTGTGTTTTGTGTGTGTGCAAGCGTGTGGTGAGACAGAGAGACATACAGCAAAATAAGAGAATGAGAGAGAGTGAGATAGAAAGTGCGAGCTGAAGAGGACCAATGAGTGACTGCGTGACCTACGTGTGCGCAAACATAAATACATCATGCAAACCACCCGACCACCATTCCTCATCCTGTCCATTCCCTTTACACACTCATTCACTCATTTACTCATTCACGCATTCACTCATTCAGCAGTCTCTCAGGATGGAGGAGTCACCTTACTGGGACACATAACAGTCGAGGTGAAGGAAACTAGGATCATTAGACACTTCTGGCTTGCCTCCAGGACTGCCACAGACTCTTGGGGGGGACTTACAGTTATATGTGCTCCTGGACTGCAAGGGATGGGCCCTACCAACAGGAAAGGTCACATGGTCATCCCTGACACTCCAATCACACAGTACCTCCCCATAAAGACCTCCACTTCTCACACCCGCATGTCCTCACCCTGTTCCTAGTGTTTTACCCTTCTGTCCTTCTTTAGTTCTTTATCTTGCTGAACCTCATGAACCCTCCCCTCCTTTCCACCCCCTCTCCCCACTCTCCCTCTCTCCCTTCCCCTCCCCCCCTAGCCTTCCCTCCTTCCAGTCACACTGGTATTCAATTAATTCATCTTCTATCAGCACTTCCCTTCTTTTTGATCCCTTTCTCTCACCATCTTTCCTCTTTCCCCTTGATCCCATATCCTGTCTCTTCCTCTCAGGCATCCTGGTGTTCCTGTCTCTCATAGTCTTCCATCAGTCCGTTCTTTCTTTCCTGGCCAGCGACCATACTGTGCCCCTGCACCACGAGCTGTCCTGGTCAGTGTCTTCTATGGGCTGTGCTGGAGCCATCCTCATCCTGGGAGGAGCCCTCTTTCTGCTCCTGGCCCTGCCCTACAGCCCCTGGCAGAGATGTCTGCCTCACCAGGACAGCAACAGCTAGTGGCCGTGAGGAAGTATTGCAATTGAATAACATATTTTTTTATTCTGTGACACAGTATACACAGGATTACTAACTTGTCCTGAATTTTGTTAATTAAGGATGGGTTTTGTACTGCGTCAGTTCATGCGTCGGGACCAGACATGGGTTAAAATAGCTAGTGCAACACATTATTTGGATGAACTTCAATTACCTTCCTAGGAAAAATCTATTAAAAGTGGTTCCAAGGATAGTATTTAGTATAGTACGCACTATCAACTGACCTATTCTGATGGCATGCAACTGACTTAGTTTAGGGTCATGGATGATTGCTGTAGGAATTTGTCAAATCTAAGTTAGAACTTCTGTAGAAGAGGCACCCTCAATTAAAAATGTTACCTTTGTGCCAGATGTCTGACATCTGCCACAATAAAACCAATTTCTGTCTAACTCCCCCCCCCCCCCCCCTATTGCAATTACACATCTTTTTTTCTGCTGTTACACAGTACACATAGGATTACTAACTTGTCCTGAATGTTGTTTGTTTTTTAGGGATGGGTTTTTGTACTGCGTCAGTTCATGCGTATGGACCAGACTTGGGTTAAAATAGCTAGCGCAACACACTATTTGGATGAACTTCAATTACCTTCCTAGGCAAAATCTATTAAAAGTGGTTCCAAGGATGGTATTTAGTATAGTAGAAATTGTAGAAGTGGAAAAAAATGCTACCTCTCAGCCAAATTTCTGTTTTCTGGCAAAATAAAACCAATATCTGTCTAACTATTTACCCCCCCCCCCCCCCCCCCCCCCCCCCCCCCCCCCCCCCCCCCCCCCACCCTACACACACACACACCTGACACTCCAGGCAGACTCAAGCTCAAACGAAGGGTAAGGTTCAGCTAGTATTGGCACCCAGGTTTGGTAGGGACACTGATACGGCTAGCTGAGCAGACAGACTGATGCTAACTGAGTGCAGATGCTGACTCTAGAGTGTTGGCTACTAGCGCTAATGTTCCTTCTAACATCACATGTGAAGACTTTAGTTCTGTCAGCTTCCCAAGCATGAAATTCAAAATGTATGCAAAATAGTTGCTGAACTTTTTATTTATTTGTGCTTATTTACTATTGTTGTGATCAATCTATCAGTCTTATGAAATGAAGTTTATAACACTGACAATTCATGGTCTTGTAAATATAATTTTTGTGTTTAACTACAACCCAGATACCATAAGTGACCTAATGTACACGTTCAGGAGATTCCACCAATGAAATGGGACACAATAAAGCAGTGTACCTTTTGAAAGAAATCTAAACCTCATTGTGGAACTGATATTTTCAGTGTGCACCTGTATAAATGCAAACTGTTGTGCTCTTTCAATTTTTAAAGGGTAACTTATCATTATTATTGACGTGATATTTTATTATGAAATGTGAATATAAGATATTCCTCTCCTGCACCTTTCTCCTTATCTTGTCTTTTATCATCCTCCATCTCTCCCACAATGTGAAGAAACACATAATCTGTTTCACCTTCTTGACCTCCATCCAATCTCTCCCTTTATGGTGCACTCCCCCTCCCTCTCTTTTCCCCTCTCTCTCTCTCTCTCTCTCTCTCTCTCTCTCTCTCTCTCTCTCTCTCTCTCTCCCACATGTTGGCAACATTCTCCTCTATATTTAGGCCATGACAAATCTATCTGAAAGGAATAAGCAACACAAACCTGGATTCAAGCTGGTTTCCCAAACACATACAATATAATATAATGCACATGATCACAGATAGACTCACACATGTACAACCTATGGTAATAATGTCAATCTTGACAGGGAAAGATTTGAGCTCTGACTATGTTTTATTGTCTTGACCAGGAGTCCATATTTTGGAGAGCCATTAAAGTGAGTTGCCTGACTCTCTGACATTCTGTCCAGCTGGAGTCACTCAGTCCTGTATTAAATATCTCTATAAATCTATATACATCCCCACACACACACCTTTACACACGCACACACCCGCACCACGTACTATGAGTACATATTGTGTCACTCCAGCTCGATCTGGTGGTTGACTGGGCTGAAAGCCAGGCCCCCTGGGTGGAAACCTCTGGTGTGTCAACCCCTGTCCTCATTCTGTACCCACCCATACATATACACATAGCCCCCCCCACACACACACACACACACACACACACACCCGTCCAGTTTGGATGCAGACGAAACACGAAGCTCTGTCGCCAGATACTGGACACCCAGCCCACTCTGTATATTTAGCTGTCTAATCGTTTTGAAATGGACACGCTCAGTTTTGTGTGTTCAAGTGTGTATGTGAATGGGCATCTCAAACGTGTGTGTGTGTGTGTGTATGAGAAAATGGCTGTTAGAGCATCTAAGATACGTGTCTGTATGTGTGTGTGGCTCGGCGTAGATCAGACGTAATAGGAGGAAAGGGCCCCTTCTGACATTACCAAAATACAAGAGGCCTGACCCTACCACCTCATAACTCACCTTGTTGTCATGGCACCCTGGGTCAGCAGCTGTCCCCATCCCCTCATGTCACAGTCTCTTCCTGTCCGGTTCCCCCATTCCCAAGCCATCTGAACTACCTCCCTTCTGGGGTGTTTATCGGGACAGGGAGACTCTGCAGCACCTAGACCCCTCCACAGAGAGCTAGCTAATTAAAACTCCAAACTCAATCACACATCACGCTAAATCCAGGTTGGCTCGACCTTCGCCTCAGACCTCTTCCTGCAGACGAGCTTTAATGAGATGAGAGGCTTCCACATTTCCCCTGGGTTCAGAGTGGCCCTGTCCTCTGCACATTCTCCCAGTGGAGGGGAGATTTGGGCTTATTAAGATGTTATTGTCTTAATTACTGGATCTATATGGTGTTCTGGAACTTGTGGTGTCAAGGAACCCTGTAGGGTTCTGTTCCCTTCCTTGTCTGCTAGTGCAGGTTCCTCCTGAGCTTAACATCCCAAGACGAACGACTGTGAACTCTGACCTACTGTTCACTCAAAAGATTTTTTAGGAGGGAAAGAAAAAGACAGAAAGCAATTAGAATCTGTTTGACGTCTATAAGGTTCTGTTTAGAACATTTAGGATTCCAAGCAACACCTGAAAATGTTTCTATATTCTCTGCTCTATATTCTGTAGCAACCTTAGTTCAAGTGTCCCACAATACACTGCTACTGGCCCATCACTCGAGACCATCAGGAGAATGGAAATAGCTTTGAAATTGGAAATAGCTATTTTTAATTACATAATCACTTGGCAGGGGGTTAAAAGCCGATGTTGGCTTGTCCCAGTTATGTCAACTGTAATCGGGTTGCTACTACAAATAAAGTTTGAGATTACCCACCCACCCAAATGTACTCTGTCACAATTCTGTATGCCCTGTGCAAGTGTTTAATGACACAGTCAAAACAAAGTATTTTCATATATAATCATCTTTATTTCTTATATTTATTGTTCTTCTCTCAGTGAGGTTCAGAATATTGTATTGCTTCCCCATTGTAAATGTGGTCGTCTCCCGTGAGAAACAGCGTGGAGACATGGGGTGAGTGTCAGGATCCGTCTGCTCTCAGAGGTTGACAGGCTCACTCAGCCCTCCCTGCCCACACTAACGGTACGCAGTACGAACCGGAAACAATGACATTAAGGATACCTACTTATACCATCACGAAAATAAATGGATTTATATAAATTCTATCGTCTAATACACTAGTGGTCAGAAACCATAGAAAACACTGAGTAGGCTACGTTGGTTATATCAATCAAATCAATAGCCAACAAAAAGTAAATGGGTGATAACAGTATGTAATAATATTAATAATATGTATATTCAACATCACACTCACATTGGTGCACATGCTTTTGACATGATACCATTAGATTTGGAGTGAACAAAAACAATTGAAATCCTCAACTTCAAAGGAATAGAAAAATACAAAAAATCATATTTCTAAAATGTACAAATTTTACCCTGCAATAACGTTTACTACAATAAGTTAAAAACAACAGCAACGTTGGTAATAGTCAAGAGAAAGTTACAATCTTGTGTAACCGATGATCAAGCACTCGGAATGAAAGACAACCCAAAGATCACCATCACAGACATTATGTTTGTTTGAAAAATAATCTAATACTCAATAATATTGTTAATTATACATTTATTATTCTAGTCTGTAGAATAGGATAAATAGAGTAAAATAGAGATGGATCGAGAGAGAGAGGCTTGCACTTCACACTACTTCCACCTTCCCCCCCATCCCCTCATCCCCTCCTCCCCTCATCCCCTCATCCCCTCATCCCCTCATTCCCTCATTCCCTCCAAGACCACTTTACCTACTCTACAGCCCTTTTTGGTAACACTTTACAGAACTAATCGTACAGCCTTCAGCAAGATGGATGTCAGAAGCAGTCATAACAACAAAAGCATTACATAGGCAGATACTGTACATCACTAATATGGCATTTAACTGTGTAGGAGATAGCTATGGCTACTAGCTAACTAGCTAATTGGTTAAATAGGTAACTAAGTAACTAGGCACTGAAAGCCATAGTGCGGGTCATGACCAGGTTAAGGCAGTTGTCATGAGCATACACTAGTTGTTATGACTGCTTGTATCACCGTATTAAATCGTTATGGCAGCAGTACGAAGCACAATGCGATTAGCTGTTAAGTGTTAGCTTTAGCTCAGCATGCCACCATGTCGGCCTTTCTCCTCCTCCTCTTCCCCCTCCACACTCTCTCTATCCGAGGTTCACACTGGCGTGGTTCTCCTGTTCAACGTGTCAGAGTTGCTATCTCTGTCACGCTTGGCCGTCAACCTATCGAGCGTGGCCATGCCTCTGTCACGCTCCATGGTGGCGGTGGGCGGCTGAGAGGGGGCGGGGCCTGAGGAGGTTGAGGTATTCAGCGGCGCGGCAGACACAGGTGCATTCTGGGCCGAGGCAGCAAGGTTGGACTTGGAGAGGGACGGCAGGGTGCCGCTCATAATCACTCCTCCTCCACTGTCCGCGCCACCATCTTTTGGGAAGTAGTTGTGCAACTGGTAGAGCGTGGCCCGATCCACCGTCCCGTACAGAGGGGGACCTCCTCCTCCCAGACTCCCCAGCTTGGAGTCCCTGGTCAGCGTGTACATGGAGATATCCCCCCCTCCTCCGCCGCTGGTGTGGTGGGGGTTGGGCAGGGTGGCCACGGAGAACGGCGGGGCAGAGGGCGGCAGGGTGAAGCTCTTGGCGCCCCCTACGGGCGAGGCGTCGCACGAGCGGGGCGGGTCGGTGGAGTGTGAACTAGAGCCAGAACGCCGGCGGAAACGGTAGCTGGGGAGGCGGAGCATGGCGTGAGTGGTGGTCTTGAAGAGGTCGGTACGAGAGCGACAGCGCAGCTCCTTGTTCTTCTCAATATAGATGTTCACGGCGAGAACGCCCACCATCTCAGCCAGGATGAAGGACAAGCCGCCAAAGTAGAAAGACCAGCCGTAAGAGTAGTGCCACTTCTTATCCTCGTCCTTCTTAGGGGAGATGTCGCTTAGTGCGGCCGAGATGTACACAATCACACCGATGATGTTACTTAGACCTGGAGGGGGCCGGGAGGGAGGGGAAGGTAATTAAAAAGGCAGAGGTAAAGAGACAACAGTGGGTGAGATGGTGATTCTATCAAAGGATGACGAATAAAGGAATAAGGAGTTCAAGAGCTTGAGGGGAGGTAGAGCTTTGGCTGTAGCTTACATATAAAAGCGGAACAAGTATAAGAGGATGAAAAAAGCACACTGTCCGGAAGGAGACCAGACTAGTACCTGCTGCCACGAACAGGATTCCCCCGCCCAAAATGATGTTCCTCTTGCTTTTATAGAAGCTGCTGGAAGCAACACACACCCCGCCCAGCAAGAGCAGGATGGCACTCAGGATGGGGAAGATGCTAGAGGCCCGAACTACGCCTGAACAGAAAAAGAAGAAGTTAAATACAACTGAGTTGCAGGTAGACATGTTAAGTGATCTCTTTGACTCTTCTATGAAAGGGACCTTGCTTTGATACTCTATAAAACGTCTCAAGATGCTCTGCAGTTCTTTCCTTGAAATGTCAACTAAGATTCAAGAGATTCCTGAAATACTGTATGTAAAAGTGACCCTCGTTAGACTGGCTACAAGCACAGTCGTCCCATTTAGAAAACTGTGGCATTTTATATAGCAGTTATCTATGGCCACCCTTGATACATATCTACCTATGACCTTGTCTATATGAATATATCCTGTACAATTTCAAATGTAATCATGATACATGAAATCTCATACTGAGTAAACAGACAGACACTGTATCAAAGGGATTGTCTTACATGGCCAGGATGTGGTATACATGGCCTGAAGCAGAAATAATCAGTAGGAAAATTACATCTGAACAAGTCTGAAGTGGATGACACATAGCACATTGCATAAATGCATTGTCAACTCTTAGCTCTCATAAATTATTCCGGCCCTCTCATGGGCAAGACATGACAAGAGGCGCTTGATCACAAACCATCGCAAGTACAACTGGTTCCTCTCTCTCTGTCAAAATGGTGTCTAAGACATTTTCAAGCCCCATGCCAAGATGCAGTCATGTTTTTTTTCTGAGGGTTTGTTTCCACAGCTCTGTTGAAAGGAGCACGGTGCGGCCGCCCCCAGACTCCTCACCCAGCATGCACCTGGCCCTTCAATGTTCCTCTTCAGCCTTCGCACTTCAATCCAAAATCAGTGGTGTTGACAATCGCCCACCTCCCCTCATCCCTCCATCTCTCCATCCCCCTCTTTTCTGTGTCTCTGTCCCTCCATCTCATTATCATTCCTCTCCTAGTCTGCCCTAAACTCAGTGATTTTTTATTTTTGTTTTACGTAACATTTATTTTACCAGCAGGGTACTTCTGCTCATCTTTCTCTTTTATATCTCCCTCTGTTCCCCTCTACCTCCATCCCTCTCTCCTTCCATCCCTCTCCATCCCTCTCTCTCATAATCTCTCTCCCCCCTCTCTCAATCCTTCTCACCCTCCATCCCTCTCTCCCATCCTCCCTTCCACCCCGCTCTCCCTCCGTCCCTCTTTCCTTCACTCACGCAGCAGGTACTCAGCAGCATCCTGGTCGTAGTCTGCATCATCAGGGAAGTGATTGATCTGAGAGCACACTCCGCTTTTCAGCCCTGAGTGAGAGAGAGAGAGAGAGAGAGAGAGAGATAGAGAGAAAAGGAGGGACAGAAGGATGGAGACAGAAGAGGGGGGGAGACAGAGAGAAGGGTGGATGGGAGGATGGAGAACGAGTGCCACGATTTAGTTTGTTGGGGGGGGGGGGGGGTATCACAGAGACAGAGAGCCCAATTCAATGAAGTTGGTTTGAACAGTTCTAGCATACTGCCACCATGTCATTACAGTAAAACCTGCCGTTGAGGAAAAAGCCATTTTCTGTCTCTGGGAGACAACAGCAGCATCAACACAGCAACAATCATGTTCTGTGGCACACCATAATCATGGGTTAGCTTGCTGAGCCAGCACCTGTCTAAAACACTGCATTATATAAAATGGCGGTACGTCTGTGTGTGTGTGTGTGTGTGTCTGTGTGTGTGTGTGCGTGCGTGCATGTATGTGTGTGTGGTGTCCCTTGTTGAAGCTGTCTGCCTCTTTTTCAGGTGGGCAAATGTAAAAGCAATGCGGACTGACTCATCTCTCTCCTCTCTGTCCTCCCTGACATTACCCAAGGTGTCCTACTGAACGCAACCTGGCACACAGAAACAGTGTCATGGCTCGGCAGCTGCGGCAAGCAGCGCTGTCCTCTCTGATGTGTCTCCGTGTGTGATTGTGTTTGTGCGTCTGAGGCGTTCATGCTCAAGTAGCTCATCAAGCGTCGTCCGAATACTCACGCGGGATGACGCACGCATGTAGACATGTAGGTACTCGCACTCGCACACACAAAGATACACACTCGCACACACTCCACCATCGCCGGTGTCTGTTCTCACGAACCTTCCAGGCAGCAGATCCTCCAGAGGCCAGAGTGGGTGAGCGCGCCGGGGTCTTTCTTGTCCTTGTTGTTGGGGTCTTCCTGAGACGAGTTGGCCGTGCTGTTGCAGATGAAAGCCCGGGCATAGAGCCAGTAGTCGGTGCCGATGGCCACGGTCATCAGGGCGAAGGCTGCGAAGGCCCCCATGGTGGTGAGCAGAACCTGGATCCCCCGCTCGCACCACACCATGGCTGGGGGGAGGGGAGGAGGCGAGAGGAGGAGGAAGTACCAAACAAGTGAGGGGGTGGGGGGGGGGGGGGTTTAGGGAGCTGCCACTGCATGACAGAGGCCGGATGCTGGAGTTTGGAAAACATGAAAAGCTGGCATCCGGAGTGAATGAAAACTGCTAGGTCTACTGGTTGTTTCCAAGGCAACAGCAGTACCAGGATGCTCTGTTCCTGAGGCGTTGCTATGCTGACCCAGTCTTGACCTGGGTCTCTAGAACAACCTGGAGAGAAGTCACACCCCACATAGGGAAGGACTCCTACTGTAGAAGATGTCCTTAGTGTTTACAACCATGAACATGTACAGCACCAGAGTCCAAAGTACAGTGTGGGATCAAAAGCTTAGCTACCACAACAGGAATCGACAACCATTATTTTCAAGGCTCAGAGGCACATCCGTTTAAGCATGCCTATGTTTAAGTGTGTTTGTATGGTTAGTTACTTTTTGTTGTATTATTGTGTGTGTGTGTGTGCATTTCATGCTTGTGCATGTGTTTGTGAGTGTGTGTATGCGTGCGTGTGTGGTGTTCATTACCTGGGGGCATGTGTCTGCCTTTCGCCTCCATGCCTTTCGTCTGTAGCTAGCTGTTCCTCGTCAGTGGAGAAAGTGGTGGGGTCCCCTCTCTCCAAACTGCATCCATCGACTGGCTCTCTCCCTATGTCTCTCTCTCTCTCTCTCCCTATATCTCTCTTTCCTTCCTCACTTCTCTTCACCCTTAATTCGTATGCCTTCTCTCTCTCTCTTCACCCTCGGTCTCTCTGCCAGGTCCCTGGGTGAGTGAGGTGCCGCTAGCTGTCGTCCTTCTCAGAGGATAACCATAGCTGTCCTGCAGGGTAAGAGGGAGGGTAAGAGAGAGAGAGAGAGAGAGAGAGAGAGAGAGAGAGAGAGAGAGAGAGAGAGAGAGAGAGAGAGAGAGAGAGAGAGAGAGGATGAAGGGGAAGGAAGACAGAGACAGAGTCAGGTGGTAATGTAGGATCTTACCTTAAAAACCTGACAACCAAAACAATATTAATCAACTATTCAGTCCAACAGATTCTTCATGACAGGTCCAAAGAAAAGAAATCAGAATGCTGGTTCTACATTTCCCAGAGAGGGAGAGAATGAAAGAGAGATGGAGCAACAGAGAGAAAGAGAGAGACATATAAAGCAATAGAGAACGGGAGGAGAGAGAGAGCGAGAGAGCGTGTTCTATTCCATTGCCATGGCAACAGTGAATTCCAAAGTCTAGGACTGAACAGGGTGAGTGAGAAGAGTGTGTGGTGAAGGGGGGGGGGGGGGAGGGGGGAGGGGGGAGAGAAACAGCTGAGAGGATTTTAAAGAGATTAAACAGCATTTAAATATATTGATGCTTTGGACCCCACCATTACTGTGTAAAGACATGCAACATATATATATATATATATATATATATATATATATATATATATATATATATATATATATATATATATATATATATATATATATATATATAGTAGTTGTGGATTATTCAAAACCTTTCACAACACAGTAAAGGTGCACAGCTATTTAATTCTAGGTGACAATGAGAATGGTGGTGGTGATGATGATCCATATAAATCTAGACCTGGTCTCCAGGAATAATCATGAAACCACTGTCAAGTTTTCCCAGCTGCACACAGCAGCAACGTAAGGGCAACGTAACTGTGTTAGCTGGGATGCCTCACACTAGTTCGACTCACTCAGTTCAGTGAAACAGTAGAGGAATTATGCAGACCGTATTGTAGTGTGACCATGAACACATGAATGATTAAACAGACATGTCTTAGTTCCTAGAGAGAGAAATGTGCATTAATTCTGCTGCATGAATATGATAGAACATTTTGAACACACTTCTCTAGGTACAGCCCAGGGTATGTACACGGCATTCTAATGGGGCACCTCTGGGAGGGATACACTACCTCAACGATAGACACAGCCCCGAGCGTCTTTATGCGCTGGTAACATGTCATGGGAAGAAAGACTGTTATATACTGTGAATGGGGGATTCATATGTATCTTAAACTCTATGCCGTATAAAACACCACGAAACACCCCTACCACCTGTGTGATGATTGTCGTGCTGGGAAATAGGATTATACAAATGTGAAAGGCGTACTAATTTGACCCGAAGATGCACAAAAAAGATTGTGATGTTTCGCGTCCGTGTCACTCAGAAAGCTATAGTTAATTGTGAAATAGGCCTAACTGCTCTATTTGGTCATTTTTTGCAGACAGTAATAACATATAACACTAATAGAAATCGACGTCATTTTAAAATAAATCAATAATTGACAAACAGAATACTAATTGTGTGTAGGCTATCTAGTTCTGGAAACAATAATTAGTAATTGGAGAAGACAGCTGCCAGATCCAATCGGATTAGCCTAATCACAGTATCAGAAGGTTGTTAATGAATCAAAACCTTACCGTGAATATGTGAACTTCTGCATCTGTGTCTGTGGATGGACACCACAAGGAAAGAGACGGAACTGTGAGAACATCAGATAATTGCAAGAATGAACGTCGACCGACGCTGAGCGGAGGAGGGGGGAAGAGGTCTTGAACCTCGTAGGAAAAATGTTTTTCTGTTATTCTTTAGATAATTGGACCGCTTTCAGATATATTATTCAATCGAACAAACTGATCGTGATGGATAACACGTAAATAATTCTTCTGCAATGAAGTCCCAAATGTTAATCCGTCAGGTGGTTTTGCCAGTTTATGTTCTTAATTTCTGGGTTGTATCTGGTTAGACGCTGTGTAGTAAACCTTATAGTTCATATGAAACGATATGTAGTGAGATGGATAGATAGTTTTGTCCTTTACAGCTTTGTTGTGCTATGACTCACAGGAGAGGAATATTGATTGCACAATTGCCTGTTGAATTTTGCATTACCTCTGTTGGTAATCCAAGATGACACACACATACAGTGCCCTGTCCACCCTCCCTGCACTCACAGCGTCTAACACAAGCACAGACACAAATGCACGCACACACACTCACACACACACACACACACATATATACTCACAGCTTGAAAAGTAACAGAATGTCCTACAGAGGTTTGGTTTCCACGACAAACATTCTTCAATTTACTTTAATGGTATCAGGAGTGTGTGTGTGTGTTTGTGTGTGCAGCACATACTACAAACAAAAAGCCACCTGCACCTATTTCACCTCTATTTATTTAATAGTTGTAGACTATGACATGGAAGTCAGCCACCCCACAAACAGATTCCCACACAGTGATATTCCCATCTCCCCAAACACTCTATCTCGGGTGTCAACAATCAATTTCTACCAGTGCAACAAAATTAATACATTAATTAAAATAAAATAAAACATTAAAACATGATCATTATTATTCCATTGTAGCAGCACTGATGTTACAATTTACAATAATAATTAAACAATAATAACAATATAATTGTTCTCAGTTACTGCTGTTAGGCACAGTTCCCTTACGTAAATACACTCCAAGAACAAATGGTTGTTAGCGAGAGACTTTACAGAACAAGAAAGAATGAGGGAAGACAGCAGGGAGGAGTGAGAGAAGAGGGGAGGAAGTGAGAGAAGAGGGGAGGAGTGAGAGAGGAGGGGAGGAAGTAGAAGAGACAGGTAGGGCATGTCTGTCTGTGTTCCTTTAATGAGGATGAGAGGAGGGACAAAGCAAGACAAATGATCAATACTATTCAGTAGGAGGATCTCGGGGTGAGCAGACCAGACGGAGCATGGACATGTAGTAAAGGCAATTAAAAAAGAGGCAGATCAATATCGATAGTTAATCTTAATACATATAGAGACAGGATATATCTCCTCTCTCCCTTCCTTTCTGTCTTTCTCTCTTTCTCAGCGACGTCAAATCTAATGGTCCTGAACTTCAGAAGCATTCCCAGTCCAGCCCTGGCTAGAGAAAACAGCCAGGGCACAACAAATACTTTCACAGGGACCTGAAGCGACTTCCGCTCACTGGGCAAACTAATGTTTAAATAAAAACTACCATTAGCTATTATTTCCAATATTCCCTCCTTCGCTGTCTCTCTTTCTCATCACCCTGCTCACCAAATCATATAGGCTTATCAAATAGGCTTGTATCTTACATAATGTTCGTAATAAAACTACAATGCTACTCTATTCTAATCTATTTATGGTTATACAAGGAATTACAAATATCTGTTCTATAGTTCTCTTAATACTCTTTCCAGCAGGAACCTGCCCTGGTCTTTGATAATAATGATAATCATCATAGTAATAATAATAATAATAAGTTTAACGCATTCATATATTTACTCTATGTTCTATATAGTCTAGACTGTACACTTCTGTCCTGGGTCCTCAAACAATGAAACATAGACTTACATTTATCACATGAATGTGCAAAAAGAAATATGTTCCCAGGTCTACAGTTTTCCACATGTATTTCTGCACTATATGTAACTGTAAAGCAAAGGGCTACAGTGGAGTCAGTTATGTTTATCCAGACCTCAAAAGGTGAAGAACCTGTTTCTAAGGCAGGGAAATGTATATGGAACTTTTCAATTTCCACATTAAAAAAATAATATGTACATGTATAAAACTCTAATTACATATGAGATGAATAATGCAGTAAGTCAGACAGTTAAAACAATAATATCTTTATCATGTTCAGATTTGTAGCAATTGTTGTGGTTCTAAGAGGGTACATGATAGTTTCTTCCTAAGGTGCTACCTGGTCCTCTCTAGTCACGTCCACTTGAGGGCGCTAGAGAAAACCTCCCATTAACAGTACAATCGCATCATGAACATGGAGGCCTATCTTGCAGTCATGTCCAATGAGAAACATTTTCTAAAACACCTTGACATTGGTGTTCTCATGTTAAATCTCTGTGCTTTACAACCCAATGTCATCATTCTTTTAGCCTTGTGTCTGTCTTTATTCATTTAGGCTGCAGTAGTTGTATATGTCATGTTTCATAGTACTTTACAGTATTGTCGTTTTCAGAGACGTAAATAAACATGATAATGGCCACAATATTTCATTTTACCGTCTACTGTTGGAATAGTGGTGGTAGTAACTGAAGGCCAAGCAGTCTTTTTACAGCTGGGTTGTATTGATTGCGCATTGAGTGGAAAGTTGGCTGTAAAGTTTACACAAAAACGTGGGAGTTGGATGTAAACATGTACAGCAGTGGGTAGTCTGCATACATACATTACAACATGAACACACACACACCCACACACAGATCACAGATAGTTGGACAGTCCATAATACAAAGTAAACATTTCCAAAAATCACTCCTCTCTTGTGCCAATCAGTGACTTCATAGATGCTCAACTATCAAAAAACATTCATCAGACTACTGTAACTATAACCTTGACCCTAACCAGAGCTAAATGTTGCACATCCCCGAAGGTGGAGCTGATTGTATGTTGATAGTTACTGCACGCAGAACCGCTGTTGATCACGGCTCTTTCCAAATAAAGTGTCCACCCCTTGCCAACCACCCCTGCTAAGTGGCAGAATCAGATTTTTGGTAATGATAGGATCTAAACATACCCTTAGCGCTACACATCCATGTTGCTGCTAAAAACAGCAGTGTGCTACATTTATAAAGAAGAAGGCTCAAGCTAACGAGAGAATTGACGTTCAAAACAGGATATGTCTCGTATGATCTGTTACTGTAGCACTGATTCTATGTCATAAAGTGACCATTTTCATATTTAACACTTGAAAATATCCTTAAGAGATGCAAATTGTCTATTGAAAGTTTGCTACGATGTTTTCTTTTTTTCTTTTTTTTCGACGTCAACAGCATGTAAACAGAAATTGAGAATGCCAAGGTTTTGGTGTTTGCTTCCAGAGTGAGGTTCTGTAGCCTGTGAGCTGGTACCGTGTTCATGGTTGTTTTGATGCTACAGCAGAGCAGTGCTCTAGTATGGTTCTGTATGTACAGTTGTAGAAGGCTCAGCCACACGTGCTCTTACAGCAAGGTCTGGTCCAACAGCCTGTGTCTGCACTTT
>NC_061063.1:5974943-5992443 GCF_021917145.1 Hypomesus transpacificus
GATTGTTAAAATTACTCCAAAAAAGGATAAAAGAAGAGACGAAAAAAACATGAAAACTCAGTTCTGTGAGAATGTTTAGTCGATCTGTCAAAATGAGTATGGGGACTCGTTATCTTAAGGCTCTGTGTTTTTCTTTTCTTTTGTACCCAACTCGATGGTTAAAAAACGAACAAAAAAACATTTTGCGATGCAAACTGACTAACCAATGACCGGGCCACACCATAGGCCCTATACTTAATGTATTTTCCTGGATGCTTAGTGGTACACAGACAGTGGTACAATAAAGAGACACAGAGAAAGAAAGAGAAAGAAAAAAGAAATGCGACTTGTACTTCCACTGTCGCAGTGATGATGAAGTGAAGATGGTCGACTGCAGAACAAGCTGAGCCTGATGTCTAAGCTCCTCTAAACCGGTATCTTAAGCATCCTCTGACTATGACAGAGCAACTATACACTTCCTTGTGTTAGCATTCAACAGATAAACCAAGATGGTAGCTACAGTTTGTTTCTGCCATGTGCTGCTGAAGGACTCTTCTGGTGGAGGTCACTGGCATAGAGAGGAGAGCTGCATGGTCAGCAGCGAAGAGGACAGTCCCATGCTAGGTTAGCATCTGTGAGCTAACAACTCCACCCTTAAAATAGCCAACGGATGATGTCATCCACAAAAGATGGTGTCATCCTGAACAGATGATGTCATCCATGCTGCACCAGTTTGTGGATCATCCTTTAACCAAGTGAGGAAAAAACACTCACACACACAAAATCAACATCCAATCGGTGTATTTGTACTGTTTTACTCATGAAGCCTATATATAAGCAATTACCTACACCATACAATACACAATAGAGCCCCTATAAAGGACATTATTGCAGTACGGGTCTCATGTAATGCACACAGTAGTGATCCCACTGTAGCATACTGCTCTCTATCTATCAAGGTTGATGAAAACAATTATTTGCAGTCCACTGCAAAGTCCTTTTGAGGCAAGCTTGAGTGTGAAAGCGAGTGGACTGTCCGTGAGTGGTGTGTGTGAAAGGACATCTGGAGGTCCAGGCCCCTGACCTGAGAGGATGAAGAAGATTCCAGAGACGAAGGCCAGGATGGTGCGCTGGGGCCGAATGTGTCCGATGTTGCTGATGACAAACGCGGTGAAGACGAAGAGCAGGGACACCATGGGGAAGGGCGTGGCCGTCCTCACCATTTCTGAGAGTGGGGGGAGGGGGGAAGAGAGGGGGGGGGGGGGGAGCCAGAGGAAAACATTGACTGTGAGAACTAGTTGGTACAGTACTTCTACTGTGATCTTTACATATCACACAATATGGAATTACACAGTATCCAGAGACACATTATTTAACCCTGACATCACCTTCCAGCTATAATTCATTTTTTTATGAACACTATCCATAAATTATCAGGTTTACAAACACAAAGGAGACAAATCAATAGAAAGATGAGGCTTCATCGAGGTTAGGCCTGAAACTGGTCATTAAATAACAAAAATAACTCTCACATCTATTATTTCATTAATCTCTTCATGCAACCATGAACAAATTACATGGATCCACCGCAACTCCTGTCTACACAATATCAAACAACAGAGGCACAGGGGGGGGATCATCCTTCTTTTGAATCCCCTTCAATTGCATCACCTGTCAATCAAGAGATTGGAATCCCATAAAAAGGTGTTATGTAGCTGGCGTCAGTCTGAGGCAGGTGTGTGTACATCTCTGGTGGGAGGGTGTGCTGAACTACCAGTAGGCATGAGCCAGGTGGATTCAGAAGGCCATCCGTAGAATCCTCTGTGTAACCTACCATGCTCTCCAAAACTACAGCAGCTCCACGAAGGTCTACATTTCAACATCGTAAATCATTTAAGCAGTTGTGGGATGCAGTGGGTGTATCAGGGGATCTGGGGAGGCCTTTTACACACTCACAAACCGCCAAGGCATGGAGTTTAGAACTGCAGTACAGCAATCTTCGTGTCCAGTAAAAGCCCTGGTGTTTGCATACTAAAATGATACAGACGAGTATTTGGTTGTGTAAAGGAACTTTAAAGTCCTTAAAGAAATCAAATAACCAAACAAAGCAAGTGAGCTGTGCCTGTTTTGCTCTCTTCTGTTTGTCTCTCTTCAGTCTCAAACTCACAACTGGCTGCAGTTCAGTTCAGTTAGATAACAGGGATCTGCTGTGTCTTGAAGGTATGACCTTACCACATCTGGGTGTTAATGTCACTACAGTGAGGTGTTAGAAAACGTTGCCCGTGTCGTGGAGCAGAAGCGCCTCTTACTGAGAATGTTGGCCGTGTTCTCCGTCGTGATCTCAATCTCGGTGTCTGCTGAAAAATATTCGGATGCTACACACCTCCCCTTTTCAGCTCCTGAGAGAGAGAGAGAGAGAGAGAGAGAGAGAGAGAGAGAGAGAGAGAGAGAGAGAGAGAGAGAGAGAGAGAGAGAGAGAGACAGGGGGGGTGAGAGATAGAGAGGGGAGGGGGAGGGAGAGAGGACAGTGAGAGAATAAAAATCAGGTTGGCACCGAGCAGAGGAAGAAACAGCGAGGCAGTCATCACCCTGGGATGGAGGAAGGAGAGGACACAAACCGCCCCCACACACACAGAGGTCCACAGCCGTCTAGGATACACACATTCCACATGACAGGCAAATGTTTCACCTCTCACCCTCTGTACCAGGCAAACCACACACGCACACAAACACACTCACGCATCCCCCAAGGGACACCAGCAAGGACCTGGCATGGCCAGGCGTGTGTGGGTGTGTTGCTGCGTATGTGTGTATCTATCGACCCCCACTGTCTGAGAACTCGGGCAGAATATTGCTACGTCAATGTGAGTATCTCACCACAGCTACGCCCTCAACCTCTCTGTAGCTCCTCCATTCGGCCCCTCTCTTCCTCCTCCACCGACTTGCCTCCTAACGCTTCCTCCTTTTTCTCCTACTCCTTCACCGTCCCCTCCTTCTCCCACTACCCCCACCACTTCCTTCTCCTCTTCCACCTTCCACCATCCCACCCCCATCTCTTCCTTCTCCTCTTCCACCATCCCACCCCCACCTCTTCCTTCTCCTCCTTACCTGCGACGAAGCAAACCCTCCAGAGGCCTGAGTGCAGCGCCATCTTGACCTCGGTGGTCTGGTTCTGCTGCAGCACGATGCCCTCCTCCATCAGCAGCCAGTAGTCTGTGGAGACGGCCACGCCCACCAGGAGCAGGCCGCACGCCCCGAACACGGAGGACAGGAGCGTGAGCGCCCGCGTGCTGAATGAGCTCATCTGGGGAGAGGGTGGAACGGAAGGAGAGGAGAGGAAAGGAGGAAGTCTTACATTAGGAGAAATTCAAAGAATACGACCAGCAATCAGTGAATAACTTTAAATGAACTTCAAAGTATTATTACTAGACAAGGCCAGATAAAACTCGAGTCTTATCTTATACTGCCTGAACGGTCTCGTCTATTAAGTGTTTTGTTAGGCTTCAGATTATTTTACAGAAACCCCCCATTCTTTGCTCTTCTCTGCACAGCCACGTGACAAGGCAGAGGTGAGTCAGATCCGCCAATGGGACATCTGCTCGATAAGGCACGGGAGGGACACGTGACTGGCTGGGCAATTGAAGGACCTCTTCGCCCAAGTGTGCTCGTAGAGGTGAGCCTCATCAACCTATCGGACAAAGGGGCCTCGTTTCTCACTGAAACAGTCTCATCAGCCAGGAGACAGAGAGCAGAGGAAGAGAAAAGAAAACGGCAGGAAGGCAGCGTGGAGCTGAATGACCTCATCACCGGTTTGAAATGCAGCAGAGCACATTCAGCAATGTCAGAATGGATTCTCTCATTCATGATGACTCACCAGCAACAAATATTTGGTATGGAAAAAAGCGTAGCCACAACTCAACCTGCTTTGACTGTGAACTCAGCCAACCCAGCACTTCAAATACCCCATGAATAAAGATGTGTCCTCCACGATTGGGGAGACAGGGGTGGAGGGGTGGGGGAAGAGGTAGCGGATGAGGGCAAAAGGAAGCCCCTCCAGGCTACAAGTAAAGGGCTTGAGAAGAGTAGGGAAGGGAGAGAGGAGAGAAAGAAAAGGAGAGAGGGAGGGGGGGAAGGAGATGGGGAAGGGTGGAGGTGGAGAAAGGTTTTACAGTTTGCTTGAGTGCTGAGTTAGAACCAGGATGACATATAGGAGACTTGCGTATGCAAGGTCAAGAGGAATTAAAAAATGAGACACCTCATAGAAGGCAAGAGAGAGGGGAGTTCTGGAACAACAGCTTTCTGCCTGACATTTAAGCAAGACAAATATATTTTTGAAATCCAGTTTTGCTTAGGATGTCAGGGTTTACACTTTGATGACTGCTCCCACCTGTTACATTGCACCAGGCAAGACCAATCAAGCATAGATAAGATAGGACAATTCCTCGGTCAGGACAAAAATCCACATAAAGCCACAGACAGAAAACAGCAAATAAACAGATAGGGAAGGATAGATCGAATAGACAGATAGATTAACAGTGCTTCCCTTGAAGCTAGACGAGAAAGTTCAGAGACAGTGAAGAGAGAGCGGGCTTTAAGGGGAGGTTGTTAGTTCTCCAGGGTCAGAACATCCACAAGTCAGAGGAGATTATTATTCCCTTGATCCACTGATGCCCTCAGAGTCTTAGTAACATGAAGACCCTCGTGTTTCCTAAGATCCGGCCATAGGGTCTTGAATGAGATTCCTTTTGTAGTTAAGCCTACAGTATAAAAACCACAGTTCCCATGATGCACCCACAGCTACCACAGAGTGCTGGGAGGGCTGGGAGAGCCGGGGGCAATGTAATGAATTACAGATGAATGGGGGGATGAATAGTGAAAAGGGCTTTATGTTAGAGCTAAGAGAGGAGGAAAAGGAGGGAGAGGGGCAAGAAGTCCATGGAGGAAGAGATTGATTAAAGAATGTGTTGAGTATGGAGAGACGGGGAGAGAAGGGGGGAGAGGATAATATACTATACTTTTGAGAGTATGGGGAGAGAGAGAAAGAAGAGAAGAGAAAAGAAGACTCAACAGTACATCTCATGTCCAAGAGCATTGGGTAGAGAGATTAGCATGTACAGGAGAGACTAGCATGGGGTAGGGATACGAAGGTGGAGCTGTCCACTACTGTGGTCCTGAAACACCATTGATTTCAATACAACATTGCATAGTCCTTAGTCCATAGGGCTTTGGTCCAAACTTGTTAATGGGAATCTCAATTCTGTAGGATCTTTTTTCTGCATAATTAACAAACTTAATCAATTAGTTTGAGTTATCAATTAAAACAGTCAACTGAGAATGTTAATATGGAGGTGTTTCATACGTTGAATTAATTATAATCTTACCCGTGGGTTATAATATGAATTAATTCCAGGAATAGCTAACTACTGCCCCGTAGCCCTGTTCTGCCTTCACAATACTGATCATCTAGTATCTGGGAACGCCATCGCAAGGTGTCTACCAGCCAATTTCAACTGAATGTGAATTACATACACTTTTAGATGGTACTAGCTCTAAATATGAATTAAATGTGAACTAGGTGATGTAATTGGACAAGCGTCATGTCACTGCAGCGAGACGGTAATAGCGCTGTTAAAAGAGAGTTGTTACCATGCATGCTACACACATGTTCCTAAATGCTATGACTATGCAATAAAGGCTTCATGTCATCTGTCATCCATCTGTCATTTCATGTGTGGCAGGTAACCAATATGTTATAAAAACCTGATGTAAATGTTATCCTGATGTGAGCAGTAAAGACAGACAGCTGCTGGAGCAATATTGCACCTTGAGTGTGACCGCATGGATTACTCAAACCACTACTCTGAGACATTGCCAGTTTCCTGCAGTGTAGGAGAACTATGTACTGTTCCTGGTGTATCACATGCTGTACTGCTTTACAGTAGAGGAGAGAGGGAGGCAGAAAAAGGGAGGGAAGGGGGAGGTATGGATGGATGGAGGGATGGAGGAATGGTCGACAGGAAAGATACAAAGTAGGGAATTAAGTGGTTTGAAGCGATAATGGGTCAATATAGAGTGGACAGAAACAACTGCTGAGTAGCCCAATACTACATCTCCCAAGGTGCCGAGCGGAGCACCACAGATGGTATTCCCAGCTAAGTGTCGAGCAGAGGCTCAGGGGGGGTGTAGTTTTCTGTCGAGAGGGCAATATGTTCCTCCGTCAGCAGGCCAGGCCAACTGGCAGGACAAGGAAAAAAAAGGAGGGATGAAGAAGGGAGGGGTGAGGAAGGGGAGGGAGGGAGGAATATGTATTTAAAGCAGGGAGCTGATTGGACAGCTGCTCTTCCATGTACAGACCTGGAAAGAAGAAGAGAAGTAAAAGGAGCCGAGGAGGAGGGGAGGAAGGGATGAAGAAGAGAACAGGAAGGAGTCTAAAATGGATGGGAATAGACAATGGATATTAGCATGTGTACTACAATGGCCCATTGATGGTGTAATACGGTTCTTTGGAGAGGGGAGTATAGTGTGTAGAATAGCATTTGGGGTGTGGGCAGGTGAGTAAAGTATTGTTCCATGTGCACGAAGAAGCATGGACCTTTGAATGGTAGAAAGATATAACTAATGACTGTGAAATGCTGGAAGAGGGGACAGACCCTATAGACAGAGAAGTGTGTGTTGGGGGATGGAGGATTGAGAGAAAGAAGGGAGTGAGAAAGCATAATTGGGGTTGAGATGGGGTTGAGAAAGCAAGAGAGAGGGAGAGCGAGAGAAAGAAGAGACAGTGAGAGACATAACTGGGGAAAGACCTTGGCCCAAAAAATGTGAGGAGACTCCATAGCACAGATACACACACACACACACACACTCTCTCTCTCACACACACACACTCAGAGGCACACATGCCTGTGCATGTGAAAGTCCTAGTTCAGAGCGTCCATACAGACACAGACCACCATTCACAAAATGCACATTAGCAGCCAGTGATGCATGTAGGCTTCCTCCAGCATTCACTTCAGCACTCACAGGAGGAAAACTGATAACCCAGCCAAACATCTCACTCCTCTGTCCCTTATTCCATCTTCGTTTTTCCCTTGTCACACCTCCATTTTCACCCTCACGACACACACACACGCACACGCGCACATGCACACATTGGAATGGCCATAGACACAAAACTACTGCAGCCTCACTCCAATGTGAACATGGGATAGATGCGTCTTATAATATTAATACCAATGTTTTCATCAGACACTTATCCACAACGATGTACAAAAAGGGAGAGACATGAGAGAAATACTTTCTCCCATGTTAACTACATACACATTGTGCGTAATCTCCCTCTTTATACTCTCACGCTTCCCAACTGCTTTGAGCACATACCACTTTTAGTGTAGCTGGCTGTGTGTGAACGATTCTGTGCACTGCCAAATGCGACACGCGAATTATTCCAATCATACAGACACGTCACGGAAAGGAAACATCCACCAAGATAACATTCTCTGAGCCTGTCACACGCAAGTCTTGCAGAGAGAGAGAGAGAGAGAGAGAGAGAGAGAGAGAGAGAGAGAGAGAGAGAGAGAGAGAGAGAGAGAGAGACCTGAGGCACATTTATTGCACAATGCCAGACAGTCCATTTGAAGAATTTTAAGGCAAATGTTTAGTTACATTTATTTGTGTCGGTTTATTTCCCCATGTCATACTGGGCGCAGCAAATTTGTACATAGACACGACCATAGTCTGACGGACTGATGTTAACCATCTCAGAACATGCCAGCTGCTTTAACTGACAAATGGTGAAGTATATTTGGGTAGCCTACGTTTTGAGCATATTCCAGGTATTCTCTGAGAAAAACGGCTAAGCAAAAAGCTCTGTGAGAAAACAGAAACACAAAACACTCACCCTTCCCGACGTCTGAATGGATGGTGCAGGCGTCGAAAGATCCGCGCGCTTCGGAGCCTTGGCGGATTTTGCAGCTTTCTTTTTGCACCCCTCTCTGTCTCTCCCCCCCCCCCCCCCCCCCCCCCCCCCCTCTCTATCTCTCTCTCTCTCGCTCTCTCTCTCTTTCTCAGTCACTCCCACCTCACACACTCTCTCTCGTGTTTCCCCGTATCGCCCCCTCGCCTTGCTTCTCCCTCGTTCGCACTCTCATCCCCCCTACCCCGCCCCCCTTCACTCACTCTCTTTCAGCACTGCGGAGAATCGGTTGAATGGGCTATACCGTGGACAGCGCGGGAGATGCAGGGGGGGGGGGGGGTGACAGGGGAGAGTTGCCAAGTGAATACATTTCAATGTTGTAAGGGGACAAGAGTCATAAACGCGCGTCACAAACTGGGACAGAGGCAGGGACATGCAGCGGGTTATGCACATACACTCGGCCTCGCTGATTGCGCGCGCACGGACATACACATTGAATGCAACGTGGTAATAAGAGGTATATTAAGGACAGTGATCAGCGGCAGTCTTGCATAAAAATACAGACCATCCTTGGGGCCATACCCCATTTATCCATGTAACTCTCAACATTTAAACACAAATGACACAACACAACATCGTTTGTATTGAAATACAAAGGGTAGGCCCAACAGGGTATTATTTTCAGACAGCAGAGGTAGGTAGAGGAGTGGGGGGGGGAAGGAGAAGGAGCAGAGCAGGGGTGAAGGGAGCAGCAGAGAAAGATGAGGGCGAGGAGAGGACAGGAAGGGGGAGATGAGGAGTGGAGGAGATAAGGAGGGGCAAATGAGGAGATGAGGAGGGGAAGAAAGGGTGTTTGGATGACTGCTGTAGTGCAGGGTGTTGCAGCACAGGACTCTCTCTGGCTTCATATCTTGTAACTATACAATAGATGCCATGCAATCACACACACGCAAAGATGCCACACACACCACACGGACACACAGACAATCACCAATGCCATACACACTTGCAAACAAAAAACACACACAGGTAATGAACTTTAGTGCATAGACAGAATGTATATGTGTGATGTGTCTGTGTGTGTGTGTTTGTGTGTGTCTCGCTTGCCTGCACTCTTTCACGGTTGAGCAGTCACATCAACTTTAGCCGACTGATAGGCAGTAGTCTATGAGTCAGTGTGGAGACAGGGGGGTAAAGTGGTCCACAAGGGAATCGATCCCACCCGCCATACACACACACACACACACACACACTCTTACACGCACACAAAAAACCACCACACTGAAACCACACACAACCACATTCCACCCCAACCAAACCACAGAGCTCCCCAGTCAGAGGTCATTACATCATCTCTAACTACCAGGACCACCGCCTACAAACCTCCATGGCAACTGCAGTGAGGCCATGCTGATGAAGACAGAAGGTCACAATCCAGCATAGAAACGGTATGGCGTATGTTACCTAACTCTTCTCAGCTCATATGTGGTGCGGTTCGGCATGGAGTCCGTACAGTACAGCTGCCTGCATGCTGAAGGTTAAAGATTCATGGCTCACATTTAACTGGTTACTGCCTCTTCAGTTGGAAGGAGTTAAACAGCTTACTGCCAAGACAGTGAGCGAGCAAGAGAGAAAGTGAGAGGGAGAAAGTGTGTTTGAGAAAGAGAGAACAGAAAAGGAATGCACTTGCACTGGAAAATTGGAGCGCACTCCATTACAGAGATACGTATATGCACAGTAGGTTCTGCAGTCGACTACACTACAGCACGGTTAAGCAGATGACCTCGCAGCAGAAGGGATTCTAAAAAAAGGAATGGTAAACAGTGTTCAATTAAGAAGAGCTTGACACTACAGAAGTGCTGACGAAACACCAGGCTGTTCCAGTGTCCAGGGTTACATCAGATCCTGTACGGTGCCTCTACCAGGGCACAGCTCGGAGGGCATGCTGGAGAGATGCTCATGTCTGCTGGTGACAGATTATGGTGAAGCAGAGGTCTCCCTCTGGTAACTCTCAGTCATCGGAGGGGCTTGTGTATCAACCACAGCACTAGCAGTGGGGTGAGAAGGATTTTCTTTTGATCTATCTATCCCTCCCTCCATCCCTTCATCCCTCTCTCCATTGCTCCTCCCCCTTCCCCTCTGCTTTTTTTATATTCCTCTGAAGTCCCTCTCCTTTTTTTTCCAAGTCTATTTTTAGATCCTTGCCAGGGAAATCCGATATGCGGGCTGAGGTAAAAATAGCCTGCTGCATATTGATCAGCATCTCATGAGAAATACATGGACATCACCAATCTACAGATCTATGTTCCCATGCAGGATGGACCGGGCTGTACGCATGAGGCCACAACATGTGCCAGTTATATCCAGACTGCGGTAATACCTAATGTGTCACGGTGAGATATCACACATAATTTCTATGATGAAATATTATAAAGTGTGTATGGTTGGTTCCATTTTTTTGGTGTTTGTGTGTGCTTGTGTGTGTTAGTGGGGGGATCTTCCACTAGGTAAATCTTCTAATGTAGATTGTCTTGAATATTTTCAATGACGTTATCTAGTTGCTGTGACAACCATGACTTCAGAGAAATTTTGTCAGGAAAGAGGGTGGGGTTGGACAGGAAAGGATACCAGAGGAGAGGAAAGGGGACCAAAAGAGAGGAGAAGACAGGAGAGAAGAGAAGAGGAAAGAAAAAGAAAGAAAGGAGACTGAATTCAGCAAGAATCAAGTGTGGCTGACATGCAGCTGGAAGTTGGTGTGCAAGATAGAGCAGAGAGTATGGTAAGGAAGGAGGGAGCAGAGAGTATGGTAAGGAAGGAGGGAGCAGAGAGTATGGTAAGGAAGGAGGGAGCAGAGAGTATGTTAAGGAGGGAAGGGGCAGAGAGGAAGGTAAGGAAGGAGGGAGCAGAGAGTATGGTAAGGAAGGAGGGAGCAGAGAGTATGTTAAGGAAGGAGGGAGGGAGCATAGAGTAAGGTAAGGGAGGAGGGAGCAGAGAGTAAGGTAAGGAAGGAGGGAACAGAGATTATGGTGAGGAAGGAGGGAGAGTTGAAGACGAGAGGAAGGCCACGGAGGCGCATTCTCCAGAGATAAGGACAAAAGAACAAAGGGGAATGAGTGTGTACAGCAAAGTGGTGTAAACGTGCACAGAATAGGAACAGCAAGAAGAACAAGGTTCATGTGAGCAGTAATGTACACACAGCCGACAGTCTTAAAGCATGGACTGGAGGGAGGGAGCTGTTCCATTCAGACTTTCAGAGAGAACACCGAGGCGACAGTGAGAAGGTGGAGAGTTGGTGGTGTGAGGAATGAAAAGAGGGAGGGAGGGAGGCAGAGGGCAGACTTGAGTGACTGAAAAGGAGAGCTTTGCTGTTTCAACGTTACTAAAGCGGATGGTCAGCATCTTATAAGTGCAGGCAGAGAAAGAGAGAGAGAGAGAGAGATCGGGGGAAGGGGGTGGAGAGAAGGAGTGAAGAGCTGGAGAGAAAAAGGCTGCAGGGTTGAAATGAGGAGTGAGAGCTAGAGGGAGGCAATAAACGAGAGAGGCAGACTGAGGGAGAATAAAGGAGAGTGGCTGCGGAGAGATAAAGGAGAACAGATAGAGTTGGAGGAAGGAGGAGAAGAACAATGGAGGGAGTGAAAGTGACAAAAGTTATTGAAGGCTTGCAAGAAAAAATAGGAAGAGAAGAATGAGAGAAAGAGAGGAGGAAATTAGGAATCAGTTGGGGGCCGAGATATTAGTCAAAAATTCAAAATGCGCATGACAGCAATGCGGCTCTCTGTGTGTGAGCTTATCTCTGTTCATTCTCAGGCTCCCAATCCAACAAGCCAAACTAAATACAACGAGGCCCATTCATTCAATCCCATCCCAGAATTAGAGCTCTAAAAGACCTGATCCTCTCACTCCTGTGACTCAGTCAAACTGTCATGACTTGATATTACTGAGATGAGCTGCCACTAAACACCCAGAGTCAAGGGGTGTGTTTCCATCCCTGTGAGACCTTGACTCTCTGCTCTCAGAAACCCCATCGATACAGCCAAAGGCTTTTCCAGAGTGTAAATGACCCGTAAGTAAACTTATTAGACAGGAAACAGGAAGTGACACACTAGGACAGCCTGTTTATGTACTGTACAGTACATAAACACAGAACAGACAGCATGTACACTGATAAACACATGGCCCAACCCCCATATTGGAACAGCAACACACACACGCAATGCACATTTACATAAAACTACAGCCTCCAATTCACACACATGTTCACTCCTTTCCTGCCGTGTCACATCGGGCAGCAAGACTGCCCAAGGCTCCTGTTCTGTTGGCAGACGGTGCCAGAGCCCACAGGGCGCTGCCAGTGAACACGGCTCCTCCGCCAGTAAAGGAGTCCGAATCAAATATACCCAAACCCATCCAAACAGTAGGAATCGAATTAGCCAAATGCATTTGCATGTGTTTGTTCCTCCATTGTGTTCAGGTCTTTTAATTTGTATTGCCGGCCACTCTTCAGTCTCCTGACTGAGCAGAGGTAAACTCATCCACTGTTATACTGATGAAGACGCAGTGCCAGTGTGTGAAGGATTCTTTTTCCAGGGAGACTGACCCAGTTAGGGACTCGTGTTTGCTAACCCAATGAGAGAGAGATAGAAAGAGAGAGACAGAGACAGAGAGACAGAGAGAGAGAGAGAGAGAGAGAGAGAGAGAGAGAGAGAGAGAGAGAGAGAGAGAGAGAGAGAGAGAGAGATGGAGAAGTATGGAGAGAGAGAGAAAGAGGGAGACAGAGAGTTGTGGGAAGCTGTGTTTACAGCCCCCAGCCACACCACACATCTGTGATAGAGGACCTATCTCTCTCTCTGATGTGGCTTCACTCAGCCCCCCCTGTGTCCCGTCAGCAACGGCCATTTTAGATCTTGTTCCTGTGACTGAGGGTCCAGGGTTGGACTTCCAGTACAGGACTCAGATCTGTCGGTATCCTGACACCCATGTCCATAGTGTGTGCGTGCGTGCGAGTATGTGTCAGTTGTGCACTGTACGTAAGTGTACTGTTGTAATAACATACTTGGCCTGACCCCTTTTTGTCTTTTACAGTAAGTGACATCATCTTATATTTCTGTGTCTAATGTAGAAAAGTGTGTTTAGTGATTTGCAAAACACTGTGTGTAGTATTTTGCAAATAGTGTGAGGCTGACAATGTGCTTATAGTTGTCCAGATCTGGGCTGCTGTTTTGCTCCTCGAGTGTCAGGTTTCACCAACCGTATGTTTTTTGAAAATGTTTTGTCAAAGCAATCAGAAAAAACTGTTGTAGTGTCAGGTTCAGGCAGGAGGACTGAGTAGTTTTGTTGACCGATACTTTATTCCACATGATACAACATATCATTGTAATATATGATTTGGCGTATGGTTGTGCTCGCGGCGGCTCCCTGCCGCACCCAACGGAGACACCGTCTCCTGGACACCATCTCGACATCCGGCCAGAGAGCAGCGAACGCATTGCCCCTGCGAAGGAAGAAAAGAGAACCAGACAAGGGAGGAGGCCGGGGCGGCGGAGGCCGGGGCGGCGGAGGCCGGGGCGGCGGAGGCCGGGGCGGCGGAGGCCGGGGCGGCGGAGGCCGGGGCGGCGGAGGCCACATGAGGCCGAGAGAATCTGTGTCGCACTAGCAATGCAGGAGCTGGGATCCCTGCTATATGCCCCGCCCTATTAGGAGGGTGTGCCTTGACGCGTGATGACGATTGCTAATGACGGCCTAGGTTTCGCGTCCCCTGCATGAACCAGCTTCGCTTGTTTCCGTCTGTTTCCGAATCGACGTGACATCACACTCTTGTTTTCCTCCTCGGCATGTTTATCCAAGGTGAGGAGGCAGGGAGCAGGTGCAAAGGTTGCACCAGGTACAAATACAATCACAAACCTGGTTGGTATTCTTACTATCTGCCTTTCCTCAGGTGTTTCTGTGTGTATGTGTTTCTGTGTTTGGTGTGTGTGTATATGTTTGTGTGTGTGTGTGTGTGTGTGTGTGAAACTCTCTCTACTGTCTCTGGTCCCATGCTGAGTCCTCTGAGCATTTCCGGAGACAGGCTGTTTGTCTAAGCTCTCAGTCCTATATATCACAGTCTGAACCAGTCCCCCTATGGTACAGCTAACTTAAAACCCCCTCCCCCACTCCTACCCTCTCCACCAACACCTATTATGCTCACATTCGAAAACACATTATATAACGGGCTTTAGGTCAAAACAGAGCAGCAATCTGTTCTTGTTAGCCTGCCCTGCCTAGGACTGCTAATGGCCTTGTCAGAAGACAAATGTTTTTTTATTAATTAATCTGGTTAATTAAGGAGGTGAAGTACACCGGCGTTGAACCTTCAAGTGGGGAACATGGACCGGTCCACTGGTTATCATATACACACACAAGATTCAAGACTCAAGATCTGAATTTGTTTCTACTTGTGGTACAATGAAATGATTATTTTGTCCATTCCTATCAGGACAGCAGGGTAAAACACACACCAACACACACACATCTATGCTACTGCTGGGTGTACAGAAGGTCAAAATGTTCTTCCTTTACAGTGGTTCTTCTGCCGTGCAATGCAATGCAAGTACAAAATGCGTCATTCACACGCTATGCACACATGTATGTAAACTCCAGGTCTATGTCCCCCCCCCCACCACCACCCCTCGACCACTCCACAACACACATCAAAATCATGTGTGCGCAGAAACACGTTTCTCTGTGTTTTTTCTCCGTGTTCCACATTTGCGCCCCCTCCCTTCCACACACACACACACACACAAACAAACACAAAAACACCCACCGCTCTTTCTCTCATTTTCCTCCTTCTTTCTTTCCTGCTCACAGTCTCACAATACCAGCTTTACCTCGGTGCCATATGCAGTTCCACAAGCCCTCCCCCTTCACAAATACGCTCTCTCTCTTTTGCCAGGGTGCAGACACACACACATACACACACAATCTCTCTCCTCTCTCTCTGTCACATTTTCACCCCCCACCATCGTCCTCATTGCTCCTCATCTTATATTCACACTCTGGTGCAGAGAAACCCTAGAGGGAGGTACTGGATCACTCTGTGACCATAATCATCTCAGGCTGGTCACACACATGCACGCGCGCACACACAAACGGACACGAACACACTCTCTCTCTCTTTTTTCCTTCTGCAGAGAATAATCTAAAATTCAACTTTATGACCACTGAACATACAATGGTTGAAAGCCTGGTCCGGTTAGAGTCGGCAGCATTTGGTCACAGTGACCAGCGCATGCGAAGGCGTACGGGCGCCAGGGGAGCGTGGCTCAAATTAGACCAGCCAGTCGTCGGTCGTGCGCCGGCAGTTCTCCAGGAATCTGCGTATGGTGAGTGATTTCCTTGGCGCGGCCACTGCACGCTGCAGCAGGACAGGACGCCATCCTGCTCCCCGGTGGTGAGAAGGGGGAACTGCACACAGCCGAGACTCCACGCTGTACTGTACGTCTCCACAGAGAGAGAGAAAAAAAAGCCTCAAATGAGATGTGATACGGTGTGACAGCGCACGAGCGTTGCCGCTTGCCGGGGTCAGCGAGGCTGCGGGTTGTTCCGGCAGCTGAAGGCGGGGACGGTCCAGTAGGGAGTTCAGAGAGGAGGAAAGTCAGATAGGAATTATTGGTTGCCACATTAGCGTGATTAACATTAGCAGTTACGGGGTACTGCAAAGCTCCCTGAACTGTGTGAGAGGGGGAATCCCTGGTTCATAGTGGTGTCAATACTGTCCCCTTGTGGACCTGCAGGGACTGTGCTGCAGAACACTGGCCTATGACTCATCCATCTCCCTCTCTCCTCTCTCCCTACTACCTCTCTTTATTCCTCTGACTCTCCCACTCTCATCCTATGTGTCCAATGACCCTAGTCTGATAATAACTTATTCACGTGATCAAGGGTTTAATTCTCAGAGGAGGGAGAATACCTGAGAATACCTCACACAATCAATTCCACTCCACAACTCCAGGCCTTGGTCACATATGATGACTTAACAGGAGTTCAACAGTGAAGCTGACAGGGAGCGTGAACCTGAACACCACTGCCCCTCTCTGGTTGGCTGAGGTATTGCAGGTGGCGTCACAACCTGTCAGTCATTTTCCCCGTTTCCCTCCATTAGACTGGACTACTACTGTAATTCCATGGTGATGTTAGGTCAAATATACATATTTCTTAAACAACCACAGTTCAGTTATATTTTCTGAAAACATCTGCAGTTGTCAGAGTGAATTAGCTCTGGGGTTACCACATACTATGAATTATATCAAGTTCAAGTAAGTTCAAGTCTTTTATTTGTCAGGTGCACAGAGCAACACAAGGTTAGACTGGGCACTGAAATTCTTAAGACAAGACAACGCAAGCACTTGGCATAACATAACATATAAGTACACAGAACAAATTTACATCTATGCTGAGCTTAGATAAGTGAACTTCCTAAATATACAGATAGCAATAAATAAACGACTATACTAACCCTAACACTAAAACTTCCTAAATTACAGATAACAATAAATAGTACGCTATACTAACCCTAATACACAAAATTTGCAAATTTACAGATCAGTGACTTTGTCAATGACCAAACAGGAGCCTGGTGGCGAGGTACAGTAGTGCAATGTTACTGAAGAGCAACCAGTAGCTGAAAGTGACAGTGTATAAGTGACTAGTGTGCAGTAAAAATGTCCATATCAGTGTCCATTGAGAAGCCTGATGACCCTTGGGTAGAAACTGTTGTCCAGTCTGCGTGTGCGCGACCGGATGCTGCGGTAACGCCTGCCAGAAGGCAACGGGGTAAAGAGACTGAAGGATGGGTGGGAACAGTCTCTTAGAATCCTGCTGGCTTTCCTAAGGCAACGTGTGTGGTAGGTGTCCTGTAGGGCTGGGAGCTTCCTGCCGATGATGAACTCAGCAGAACGGACCACACTTCGTAGGGCCTTGCGGTCCCGGTCTGTGCAGCTCCCATACCACACTGTTATACAACCAGTCAGAATGCTTTCTATAGTGCATCTGTAAAAGTTAGTAAGGATGACTGAGTCCATACCAAACTTCTTCAGTCTCCTCAGGAAGAAGAGGCGCTTACGGGCCGTTTTGACCACCTTGTCCGTGTGAACAGACCAGGTGAGGTCATTGCTGATGTTCACCCCGAGGAACTTGAAGCAGCTGACCTTCTCCACTTCCGATCCATTGATGAATAGGGGTGCATGCTCCTCCTGCCGCCTCCTAAAGTCCACAATCATCTCCTTGGTCTTGCTGATGTTACGAGAGAGGTTGTTGTCCTGACACCATGATGTCAGGGTGTCAACCTCCTCTCTGTAGGCTGACTCGTCACTGTCAGAGATGAGGCCCACGATGGTTGTGTCGTCAGCAAACTTAACGAGGAGGTTGGAGCTGTGCGTAGCCGCACAGTCGTGGGTGAACAAGGAGAACAGGAGAGGGCTGAGCACACAGCCCTGGGGGGTGCCTGTGTTGGTGATCAGTACAGATGAAGTGCGGTCACCGATTCTCACCACCTGTGGCCTCCCCGTCAGGAAGTGGAAGATCCACTTGCAGAGGGAGGTGCTTAGTCCCAGGTCCACAAGCTTGGAG
>NC_061063.1:5997443-6014943 GCF_021917145.1 Hypomesus transpacificus
GTTCTAAACCCAAGCTCTAAACTGTGGGTGAAGCGAAGGGAGACAGCTTGAGAGTATCTTTCGTGTTTTTCCTCACAGCTATACAGTAAATCCTAACGAAATGGAAACTGGAATGATAAATAAAGTCTCCCAATATCAAAGATGCTAAACAACAATTCTGCTAACGCTATCCACCTCCACAAATATATATGTGATATTATATATCTAGATATTTAAAGAAATGCAGACAAACTTTTACACAACAACATTGTGTTAAACGTAAAATATATATTTTTTCTTCTTCTTCTTCAACTGAAATATGGCTCAGTAGCAGTCACAGGAGCTGGCCAGACTGGATGGAAAGATGTAGCTAACTGGCTAGTTAGCTTAGCTGCTAACTAATCAACATGCACATTTTTACCATTGCCACAGCAATGTTATTATGCTAATGCTAACAGGATGATGAACTGTTTACTTGGAGAAAACTGGATGTGCTGGTATTATTAAACTAGCTGTCGATGCTGAATGACAAAAATGGAACTTGAATAAAAGCCAGTGCTTTCTATTCAAACTTAGTAACTTGGAATTGGTCTACTTTACTATTCCCACACCAATAACATGAGAATTAAGTTAAGAGTCACAATTCCAAACACAATTTCAATTTCACATAGTATTTTACCTCAAAAGTTACAGACACCCACCCCCCCACACACTCACCCACACTAACAAATACAAACAATTGCCCCCTCCTCCCCAAATGCTACGTCCTGTTTTCAAGTGTCGTCGTAGTTGCAGCAAAGATTTCTGGGTAGAGGCTACATTCAGTCTTATTGGGGAGAGGCTGCCATAGGTAGTTGGACACCTGTCATATCCGCCCAGTATAAGTACAGCACAGTGCTTACTTTGTCATCATCCTCAATACATTTGTCTCATAACATCACAACACAAATAGTAAAACAACCTTTAAAAATATATAAAAATCATGAACTTATGTGTGTGTGGTTCCGCAGATCATGTATTGCTCAAGAGGGGTATGTAGGCTCATGGCAAGCATGTGTCCTGTGTGTGAGTGCCTGCAAGATGGCTGTGGTGCAGTTGTGTTGTCTGTGCCTGTGTGAGTGTGAGCTATGGACATAAGCTCCTTCGGTTTGGCACTCAGCTTCAGTAAGCCTGTATTAAGATCAGTCACGGTCGACTTACCCTGTTGTCAAGAACACAAACACGGTAAAACACAGACACAAAATATCAAATCTGAGGTTGAAAAGGTGAGAGGGGGATGATGTAAAACGGAGACGATATTCCACTCTCCCTTAACGTGAAGTATTGAGAGTTAAAACATATAAGACTAGAACATCTACTGAACTCCCTATACATAAAGTATTGATAAGTATTGATCATACACATAAACCACAACAATTGCCTCCGATTTCACAGTTCCTTCAGATGTAAACAGGTTAGTAAAGGAAAGCCAAGACGGTAAATGTTTCGAAAGGAGGACTAGGAGGAGGAGAAGAGGGTCATGTGTGGTTTAAGGACCATGTTTCTGTGTCAGGGCTGTCAGTAGGGTAGCCTGCTGCATTAACGAGTACCTGAGCCCTCAGAAGCAAAGAGAGTTTTACAATGAAAACACCTGGACGTCAAAGCCAGACACACAGCCCTATAAAAGAGGACTCTGTGACAGACGACCAGTCCCTTTAAGAACAACTTTTCAGCTATAGGCTACATGTTTGATAGTCATTCAGCCACAGTATTTGTAGTCTTTCAGCCTCCATAAATGTCTTTTGGAGACACTGTGTGTTTACGTTTTTTAGAAACCATGTTTGGAGTCTTTCAGTCACCATGTTTGAAGTCTTTCAGTCCCCATGATTGAAGTCTTTCAGGGACTCTGAGACAAATGAATAGTCCCTGGAAACATTATATTGGGGGTAGGTGCGAGAATTCTAAGAGCTTCAGCAACTCAGAAAACACAAATTCACAGTTAGCTAGCTTGTTGAAACTGCAGTCTGTGGAACACACGCATTGTCTAGCTTTCAGCCCTAGGTCCCCACGTGGCCCTTGAAATCACACTTCGCTCTCAACACTGGAAAAGTGAGCCGAGCCTCTCCGCGAACACATGCTCTTGCCTTTTAGTGGCAAGTGGGGTGACTGGAACCTCTGAGGCTGGGGCACCGAGCGCAGTCTCTGGTACTGGAGCTTGGCCGAGGCAGAGGACATGGAGGAGGAGGGGGGCTGGGGGGCACCTGGGGTGGAGGACACCACCGAGGGGGAGGAGACGGAGGAGGAGGAAGTCAGCGGAGGGACGTGGATGGGATGGGAGGAAGATGAGGAAGGCGGGGCAGGGAGGGCAGGGGGGAGCGAGGGCGGGAGGGATGAAACGAGGGCCTGCGGAGGGGAGGGCTGGTGGGAGCGGTCGGCCCGCTGCGTCCGCTGGATGCTGAGGTTGGTCTGGCTCCCCGACTTGGCCTGGTCCTGTGCACGGTCCAGTTTGGAGGCGTGGCGCTTGGACTTGCTGCTGCCGAAGCTCTGACAGTGTTGATAGAGCTCCTCTTGGCTACGGGAGGTCACCCGGGCCCACTTGGAGTGAGAGTGGGGGTGGTGTAAGGGGGAGTGGCAGGAACAGCCTGCGTAGCCCCTCCCTTTGTCCTTGCTCTTGCGTTTGCCTTTCTTCTCTTCCTGGACGTGAAGCTTGTCCACCGACCAGTACCTCCGGGGAGGAGGGGGGGTCAACGGGGGCGGGGGCCACTGTGAGCCCGACGCCCACTCTCCCCTTGCCTCGCCTCCCCCTCCGGCTGACCCCCAGCCTCCCTCCCCTGTCCCCCACCCTTCGCCACGCCCTAGAAACAGGTCATCTCTGCTATTGACGCTGCCAGCCTTCTCTCTGGCAGGATACGTGCCAAAGAACCAGCCCCCGCCTCCGATGCCCCCCACTGCCCGCCCCTCATGCCCCTCCCAGTACCTCTCGAACTTCCCGAACTCGCCCGAGGATCCCTCGTCCGAGTACACGCCCACAACCTTATCCCTTTCCCGCTCGCGCTCAGACTCCGAAGCTGTCCTAACTCCCCTCCTCTTGGCTCGCTCCGCCTTCCTCCTCTCCTCCTCCGACTCGTCATCCTCAACTTCTTCTTCAGACTCCCACTCGTGGAAAGAGAGGCCCTGTTTGGAGTGCACCTCGCCTCGGTCGATCCGGCCCAGGAGGGGGCGCTTCTCCACCTCCCTCCCCAGCGCCTCCCTGTCTGAGCCCTTACTCTTCCTCCGTTTGGAGGAGAGGGGAAGGAGGGGGAGGAAGGCGGAGGGAGGTGTGTCGGAGGACGGGTTGCCTCCCCTCCAGAACTTGACAGAGCTGGGGGGTTTACTGGGGGTGTGGTAGCTCTTACTGGGACGTCTCCCATGGTGACGCTCCTTCCCTCTGCCGTCCTCCCCCTCGTCCCTCTCCTTGTCCTCCTCCCGGGGGACGTCCCAGCCACAGCTCCGGGTGGAGCTCTCGCTCTTCTTCCTGTACGACTCTCTCCTCATCCCGGGATAGGAGGAATAATCCTGTGTTATTGCCTTCAGCTCCTGGACCTTCTCTCCGTCCCCCTCCTCCTGCTCCGACCTCCTCCCCTTCTCCCTCCTCCTCGCCTTGTCCTCTTTTTTCCTCTTCTTCTTCCCTTTGCGCCGCTTGCGCTCCCTCTCTCGCTCCCTCTCCTCCCGCTTCTTCTGCTTCCGGCCCTTCTTCCTCCTCTTCCGCTCCCTCTCCCTCTCCTTGTGGTGCCTCTTCTCCTCCCTCCCCTCGCCCCGGCTCCTCTCGGTTCCCCTCGCTCGCTCTCTCTCCCCCCAGGAGGCCCACCACTCCTGCAGCTGGGCCAGCTGGCTCCCCGCCCGTTCCCTAATGTAATCCCGCTGGAGGCGGGGCTTGCGCGGCGGGACGGGAGGGGGCGGGGGGCTGCAGGGGAGCGAGCGCGACGACATGCGAGAGCGGGAGCGTCGTCCTCCCTTCCTGCGTCCCAGCAGCAGGCTAGACTCCTCTGTGAGCTGGTCCGAGTCTAAGTCTTCGCCCGGCCCCCGGTCCCCGGGCCGGTACCGGAAACTCTGAGACGAGGAGTAAGTGGCGCTGGAGCAGGAGGAGGGAGACGGGGAGTTGGAGCGGGAGAGGGAGTCGGAGGAGGAGGACGAGGAGGAGGACGAGCTGGAGGATGAGGAGGAGGATGAGGAGGTGTACAGGCGGGAGGGGGTGGTGGGGGTGGTCGGGGTGTGTGCGGGGGAGGAGACAGGGACGGGTAAGGGGAGAGGGGGAGGGCGGCGCCCTCGTCTGTTGCCCCCGTCCCTGGATCCATAGCGTCCCCCTCCGCCTCGTCTTCCGAGGGGAAGGATGTTCTCGTATAGAGGCCCCCCGGAACTCTTCCTCCTGGGGAGACTGCCCCTCCGCCAGAAGGAGGGCCGGCGGGGGGAGGAGGGCAGTGCTAGGGGGAGTTTGGAAAGCAGGTGTCCAGGAGGACCTAAGCCTTTTGGGGGCAGCCTTTGCATCCCAGGGGGCTTGTTTCCCCTTGGGTTCATCTTGGGGGTCTGGGACCCCCCGGTCTGGGGGTCAGTGTTGGCCCCCAGACCCTCAGGGTCGATGGGACCGTAGTAGCGCTTATATTCATCCAGACCTCCATCCCCGCCCCCACCTCCGCTGGCACCCCCAGCCCAAAGAGGGGGCATGCCCTGGGGGTAAGGCCCCTGGTCTGAGTGCCCCCCACCTCCGCCCATAGACTTTTCCGTACCAGGCTTGGGGGGCCTGTTCCAGCGCTCCACCACAGCCAGCCTGCGGTCGTGCCGGGGTAGGAAGGTGGAGCAGGGCATGGGGCCCTCCAGTAAGGGGCTGTTGGAGGGCCCCAAGGCCATGGCTGAATGCCCTGCGTGGGGAGGAGATCCAGGGAGAAGGCTGGTGTAGGCCTGCTGCTGCTGCTGCTGCAGGTGCTGCTGCTGAACCATGGCGATGGTTGTGTTGGTGACGGCGGAGGAGATGATGTATGGCGGGGGCGGGGGGGGCATGGCGCAGGGCACGCTGTGGTACTGGGGGAGGGTGGACTTCATGCCCCCAGAGGAGGTCTCGTCCTCAAACCTGCAGCAGCTGTACATACCCTGGAGAGGGAGAGGGAGAGAGAGAGAGATACAGGGAGAGGAAAAGTGGAGCAATTGAGAGAGGAAAAAGATTGGGGGGAAAGAAAGAGAAAGACAGAGAGAGAGCGAGAAATGGTAGTCAGACAGGAAAGAGATGAAAGGGGAGGAGAGGAGGAGGAGAGACGAAGGAAGAGAGAAGGTACAGTATGGCAGATAAATAGATGAAAGAGAAATAGAGAGAGAGCGTTGCTTAAGAGACCAGTCAGGCAATATAGCCACATATCCCTCTCTTCCTTTGAAGACAAGACACTTTGCTACATTACATCCGTTGGAAAAGATTGCTCGAGCACCTTTGCCAAAAGCTTGCGTTGTAAGTCAGTGACAGGTCTCCCAGTCTGGTCGTTAATAGTCTTACCGCCAACTGTGAGCATGGCTGATATTTCGAGCTACACTTAGCCTATATCTCATTAAAGCACTCAAGGTTCTGCTCAAAGTATTTTAAATGCCCTCGCACACTGCAGTGTGCAGACACTACTTAGCGATTCCACCGCAGAGCAGTATTCAGAACCGTTTCAAAGACAGATAACCTGTCTGTGTCCTCCCCTCCAGCTTCACAACTGAGAATCACCCTTCCCCGAGGCTCTGGTCTGTCCCTCCCTCTGGCTCTCCCCCTCATTATTCCGCTCTCCCTTTCCCTGGCTATGTGAGCACCTCCCCTCTCAGAAACGAGACAGCTGAGGGCCTAACACTGACGCCGCCGAGCCCAGGGCCGAACGTCAGTTCTAACGCTCGCCGTGTTTACGACCTTTTCAAACTCGACGTGTCACCATTACGCCGTGGAAGCGCTCCGGACGGAGTCCCATGTAAATCACAGCATCTTTATCGCCGTAGATACGGGAGCAATTTATCACAGGCCGTTCGTCTTAATGAGAAATGAGCGGACAGCACTGTCACTAAATCTCCATTAGGGGGAAGGGGGGTGGTCGAACGGGGTGGGAGAAGAGCGGGGGTGATGGGGGGAACAGGGCGGAGTAATGTCCTGACGGTGTGTGTATGAATCAGCTGAGCACCGTCTGTGAAATTGAAAGCGGACAGGTCAATGATGTGTCCGCTGACCACAGACACTAGTTCAGCGAGGGAGGGGGGTAGGCTCTGGACATGGGGCTCATTGGGGGCGGTGTTGTCTAAATGGCGTTCCCCCTCAACACCCACTCACCCACTCCCCCCCCCCCCATCCCCACTTCTCTCCAACCCCTCAAGCCCCCCTCCTTCCCTCCTTCCACCCTCCTTCCACTATTCATCAATCCCCGCCCTCTGACCACCCCTCCCCCCACCCATCACCCCGCCCCGCCACGCCCCCGGAACCTACCCTGCTGATTGCGAGGAGGAAGTCCATCCCGCCGGACTGGGCCAGGCAGTGGCGTAGCTTCCAGTAGACCAGGTGCTCCCAGGCGAACACCAGCAGGCTGAGGCCCATGGCCACCAGCAACATGTAGAAGACCCCCGCCATGTTGTCGATGTCCAGCTTAGAGCTCATCACCTCGATCTTGTCGTTGTGACAGATACCTGACAGCCACAGGCGCTCCAGCATGTCAATCTCGTCTGCGACACAAAGAACGGGAGAGTGGGAGGAGGAGGAGGAGAGAAGGAGCAGGATGAAAGGGGGACAGTCGACAGTCGACGTTGGGGGAGCACGATACGGGGTGGACAGGGAGATGAATAAAGCGGAGAGGGAATGTGGAGAGGGGGAGAGAGGGAGTCAGTAGAGGGTAGACAAGGAAAAAGAGAGGGGAAGAGGGAAAGAGGGAGAGGGAAATAAAAGCTAGGATTATCAAACCTGGTGACAGGACAGAAGGTGTTTCATCCCTGTGGTAGCGAGGGAGGGAGGGAGGGAGGGAGGGAGGGAGGGAGGGAGGGAGGGAGGGAGGGAGGGAGGGAGGGAGGGAAGGAAGGAAGGTAGGAAGGAAGGAAGGAAGGAAGGAAGGAAGGAAGGAAGGAAGGAAGGAAGGAAGGAAGGAAGGAAGGAAGGAAGGAAGGACGGACGGAAGGACGGACGGAAGGAAGGAAGGAAGGAAGGAGGGAGGGAGAGGGGGAAGGAGGGAAGGGAAAAGTTGAAAGTGATAGGAGTAAGTGAAGAGAGGTGTCTTTTGTATTATGGCAAGAAAGAAGTCGCGATAGAGAAAGAGGCACCAGGGAAATAGAGCGAGGTGGGATGTGTGAGGAACCGAATCTCCGAAAGGTGTGTGTGTGTGAGAGAGAGAGAGACAGACAGATTGATAGAGGAAGGAACAGTGACAGGAACAGAGAGACATCTTTGATGGAGGTCTAAAATGACCTGATGTCCTGTGTGTCTCAGCCCCAGTGGGGGGTACCCATCAGTATTTTGGAGATGAAAGCCAGCAGACACCGACGCTTCTCTGGCTCTCGCCATTAGAGCCTTCATCAAACGAGGAGGTAGAGGGGGAGGTGAAGGAGGGAAGAAGTGATCGGGGGAAAGGGATGACAGGAGAAGCCCACAAGAGCAGAGGAGTTCTCATCAGGGAGGAGAGCACTGCATTGTGTCCACAGATGACAGTTACATCTGTCTGATACTGCCACACACATACACAAACATACACAGACATGCACACAAACACACACACACACAAAGTAAATTCTCTCATATTTTCTCAACTGTATATAGACAGATAGGCAGACATGAACTGTGAACACCCCTACTCCTCAAAACTGCAAGAGTGGAACATTACGCTACATTAACCCAGGGTTAATTGCCTGTGTTGGAAAGTGGAAAGCCACGCATAGACACATTAGAAATGGAAAAATTCAAGCTATGTTGACTAAAATGTAGTTTCTGTTTAAGTAAAGGAATCTTTAACCAAATGTATACATCTTCTCCAAGAACGTGTATGAATATTAATCACTCTCCGTTCTCTCTCTGACTGTTCACCAACTTCCCCACGTCAGCAACCAGTTGTCTTTCGACAATGGCTCCTATTTGCATGTTCAAGAACCGTGGCATCACGGCATGATCTCATTCATCATTTTTCAATGAGCACCTCCATCTCACTCTCTCTCCTTCCCTCCTCCTCTCTCTTTCACCACGCCGCCTCCCGAAGAGTCTTTGAGTTCTTCACAAAGACAGACGAACCGCATCCCTTCCCTCCCCCCCCCTCTCTATCTCTCTCTCTCTCTGTTTTCTCAGTTAAATAACTACTGATGCACATAACCTATAGATGCGGAAGGAGAGACAGCCAAGGCAGAAGGAGAGATGGAAGGAAAGGCAAATCTGACAGAGAGGCAGTAAAGGACCAGTACGAGTAACAGGTGTATCAGTTGTTCCATTAGGGTGTGATAGCGGGGGGAGGGGGGGGGGTGCAGGGTGGAGGTGTAGCGGGTGGGTGTTCTCTTATCACACTCAGATACTGTGACTAAATCTGCAGTCTCCTCAACAGACGGATCAAAGGAGGGTATATCTGTGTGTTTGTGCGGGTGCGTGTGTGTGTGTATCCCCCTGTAATAAATCCAACACCTGCCATGCTTTCACTGGTCATTCCATAAAAGCCCCTGTTACGAGAGTGGATGCAGGATATGAGATGGGGTGTTTAACACCAGCCATTCATAGCCACACTAATGGAGGAACCCAGGCTGCTGCACCATCCTACCTGGGAGCCTGTCACCCCCAGCAGCTGTGATGAGGAGGATGCTGGGAGATGGAGTCCACTTACAAACACTCTTCATTCCAGCATGCCCTGGGGGCCACTGCCCTCTAACTGAACCTCCGTATACAACATGTGTGCGTGTGTAGGTGTGTGAGTATGTACGTGTCCGCAAGTATGTGTCTGTATGCGTGCGTCTGCGTCAGTCTCCCTCCCTCACCGTCTCCCACCAGCTGTAGCAGTGCCAGGTCGAGAGGGCGTTTCCAGCGGGAGTTCTTGTGCAGAGCGATGCCGTACCCCGTGGTGGCAAACACCATGCCGGAGCCAATGGTCATCACCTTACAGCCCTCGTCCTTCCTGGCCATGTAATTCAGCACGGCCGCGTCATAGATGAACGCGTCCAGTTTACTGAGGAGAGGAGAGAAGAGAAGAGGAAGGGGAGGTGAGGGGAGGGGACCGGAGAGGAAAAGGGGGGGGGAGCGGGCATCATATGAGGTTTTAATAACACGGGCCGTCAGATCTCTCTGAGAAATAAGCCGGGATTCGTTACTCGTTGACTTCAGTGATGAACTGTGTGAAGGTTCCTCTACATACATTACCATTGGACCCAGACTCCACGTGCTTCAAACATGATAAGTGAATGTATTTTGGGTGTGAACATGTACAGCATGTATGTTGAGCACAGTAAACACATGAAGAGGACTCACAGACGTGCACACACACACAGGCACCCACACACACGCACAGACGAGCACCCAGCCAGACACACACACAGGCACACACACAGACACCGACACACACACACACACACTCAGGACAGAGCCTCTGGACAGGAGGACTGTGCAGACAGCAGCCGTGTGCAGAGCTGACTGTGATTCCTCTGCAGTGCAGTTGCTACTAACATCCATTATTAAAGAGAGGTTTCTCCCTGTTACATTATGCTCGCTCCCCACCTGAGATACATGCAGTAATTGTTAGTTACTCTTAAAGAACGTGTGTGTGCGAGTGTGTGGTGTGTGTGTGTACGCGTTATGTTAAATAACCAGCTTCGATAGAGAACGAGGATGATGATGAGGAGGAGGAAGAAGAAGCGGAACAAGTATGAAAGAGAACCTTCCTCTCAGAACCACTTCACATGCAGAGAAGGAGCCACTGGGAGCATCTGGGTCAGACATCTACCCAAAGAACTGGTCCGTTTACATTTCTAGAATGTGTAAGAACGTTCCTGGACTGTTACGTCCACAGCAAGTACTCAGGGAGAGTGGGGAGGGAGGACAGACAGCAGAGGAGGTGGAGCGGAGCGACACAGCCACACTGATCGTGCCTCGAGCCTGTCAATAGAATGAACTAACAAAGCAGTTCATTTAGACACGTGCTGTTACCTTCACATACACACGCATGTACACACACGCTCACACACACACAGAGCTGCTTACCCTGTCTTGAGGTTGTCAATGGCTTCCTCCACTCCCTTCTGGTTGTTGCGGATCATGAACTGGTGCATGTTGGGATAGTTGGAGCGGATGTTCTCCTCCGTGCTCCCATTGGGCACGGTGCCGAAGCGCAGGGGAGGGTACTGCTCTGTAGGCTGCTGGAACTGGAGGCAAGGAGACAAGGAGTCAAGGAGACAAGGAGACAAGGAGACAAGGAGACAAGAATAAATACATTGTTGTTACTGTATTAGACAGCACTATCTACGGTATATTCCAGTACATTTACTTTTAATGACAGTAGATATTGCATAGTATAGTTAGCAAATGCTGTACACTACATATGCCCACACACTTGCATTACCTTCTTGTCGGAGAGTCCAGACACAGTGTCTATGTACTCCTCCTGGATCATGAAGGCAGCCAGGTTGGCAGTGTAGGAGGCCAGGAAGATGACAGCGAAGAAGGCCCACACCAGCACCATGATCTTACTGGTGGTTCCTCGAGGGTTCTCCACAGGAACCGAGTTGTTGAAGACCAAGGCCCACAGCAGCCAGATGGACTTTCCAATGGTGAACTTAGAACCTCCGGTCTCTGGATGGAAATGAGAGGGAGGGAGAGATAAAGGGAAAGGAAGAGAGGGAAAGAGAGCGAAGGAGAGGAAGAGGGGAGGGGAAAGGAAGGGAGAGAGAGAAAGAGAGAGAGATGGAGGGCAGAGGGAAAAGGGAAAGAGAAAGAGAGCGACGATGCGTGATACAAAAGGATTTAGCAAGGAAGGAACACCTCCACACAGAAGACGAGTGCATCCAGCCTCATGTCTCCTCCAGCCTCACGTCTCATCCAGCCTCACGTCTCATCCAGCCTCACGCCTCATCCAGCCTCACGTCTCATCCAGCCTCACATCTCCTCCAGCCTCACGTCTCATCCAACCTCACGTCTCATCCAGCCTCACGTCTCATCCAGCCTCACGTTTCATCCAGCCTCACGCCTCATCCAGCCTCACGTCTCATCCAGCCTCACGTCTGATCCAGCCTCATGTCTCCTCCAGCCTCACGTCTCATCCAGCCTCACGTCTCATCCAGCCTCACGCCTCATCCAGCCTCACGTCTCATCCAGCCTCACGTCTCATCCAGCCTCACACCTCATCCAGCCTCACGTCTCATCCAGCCTCACGTCTCATCCAGCCTCACGTCTCCTCCAGCCTCACGTCTCATCCAGCCTCACGCCTCATCCAGCCTCACGTCTCATCCAGCCTCACGTCTCATCCAGCCTCACGTCTCCTCCAGCCTCATGTCTCATCCAGCCTCACGTCTCCTCCAGCCTCACGTCTCCTCCAGCCTCACGTCTCCTCCAGCCTCACGTCTCATCCAGCCTCACGTCTCCTCCAGCCTCACGTCTCATCCTCGCCACGTGCACAGCTCACTCCTCAAGCACCCTCGCCCGCTCCAACATCAAACGCACCAATTACTTCACACACTCCGACTCAGACAGACAAAGCACAAACGAGAAGCCGGCAATCAGAGGGTACGAAGGGGCCGCTGGGCCTGTCTCACTCTTGGCATTCTGGAGACTGCGGTTGTAGCCCACGGGGCTGAAAAACTCAAAGACGAAGACGGTGACGGCGACCACCGACAGGCACATGACGAACATCATCACCCAGACCGCTGGGCTGTAGGGCTCTGTATACAACCAGGAGGGGGAGGGGGGCGGGAGGAAAGGGGAGGAAAGGGGAGGAAGAGAGACGGGAAGAAACAGGTTGGAGGCATTAGACAAAGCCTGTGAGAGGAGGTAGAAGAGGCCGAACGAGACGTGGGGAGAAGGGAGAGAGAGGGGCACAATGGCACTGTGGTAATGAGAGAGAGAGAGAGGAGCGGTAGAGTGAGGCATATGGAGAGAGATAAAGAAAAGAAGGGGGAGAGAGAAAACGAGAAAAAGTAGGAGCAAGACGGAGATAATGAAAGACAAAAAGTGCGAGAGAGAGAGAGAGAGAGACAGTACACAAGAGAGGATTACACACCTCAGCAGAGCAAGCGAGCGCGAGAGAGAGAGAGAGAGAGAGAGAGAGAGAGAGAGAGAGAGCGAGAAAGAGGGAGCGAGAAAGAAATAGAGAGAGATGGCGTTTCGCCAGCAGCATTGATTTTCTAATCAGGCGTCTCCATCGGTGTCATGGGAGGAAGAGGAGACGGAATCCACAGGTGTTCTCATCAACACCTCCACGAAGCTCCTCATCACCCACATCCAACCATCCCTCTCATCTCTCTGTTTACTGTACAGACACAGGATTTGTTTGCGCTAGTTTGACGATGTATGGGCTGTGTTAGAATAACCCTCTGCCCTCACGGCATCTGTCATGCTTCCACACTGTAAACTGGCTAGACAGAAACTCTGAATGCAGAACCAAAGCCTAGCATCTGCAGCTGAACATACAGGAGAGTATGAACAGCAGTCACTACAGGATCATTAAGAGGCCATGCGGTCATAGGAGGGGAATCACAGTTCAGCTACATGGTCAATAAGTGTCTGTGTCTCCTAAATGATGAAACTCACAAAGACATACATCACACACATACACACACAAGCACACACACACATAAGCACACATACAGATACACATAAGCACACACACACACACACACACACATAAGCACACATACAGATACACATAAGCACACACACACACACACATAAGCACACATACAGATACACATAAGCACACACACACACACACACATAAGCACACATACAGATACACATAAGCACACACACACACACACACACATAAGCACACATACAGATACACATAAGCACACACACACACACACACATAAGCACACATACAGATACACATACACACATGTGTATGTGAAGGGAGGGGGGGGGGTGCACACGCCAGCCTACGTGCATGTTTATGGATATGCTGTCCCAGTATGCCTGTTAGCATGTTAGCTGCATCCTCTTTCTCAGCAGCACTCTATGGACAGATTCCTGGGCTCTGGTGAGTCATATCAGATGGGTGGCCATTTTACACGCGTTATCTGGGATCAGCTGATCTTCAACTGCCCATCGATGAGCAACGGATTAGTAAATCCGCCTGGCTCCCATCTTCCTACGGAGTCTCACTTTCTTTGCTTGGCAAAAGAAGGGAATTATTCTAAGACTATTTGGAATTTTAGAAGTGTCATCTTAAACGGGGGTGAGGGCCAGGTTGGAGCTGGTGATTTTAGATGGGTTCCCTTCAGTTTGAGGTCTCATTTGAATACCAAGAGCAGACTTTTTGAGTTCATGAATCTGTAGCAAGTCAGGAGAATGAGTAGAGAAATGACACCAAATTACTTTTGTCTGCATGAGGAAAAGGAAAGTTGCCATATGGAGCAATGTGATGGTAAGATTCACATCTCAGCCATCCATAACCCCTTTATAAGCCCTTTATAAGTCATGTATAAGCCTCACGGTGCGTGTCCACTACAGCGACGCGAATCACTTGCCTTCCCACAGTGCACCACGCTCGGGGGCGTGTCACACAGATTAATCCAGAGTTGTAGTTCTCTAAAGTCACTGTTGTAGTTTGTGTAACGTCATGGCAAAGTGTGCAAATTTGGGTTTACGTACTCGCAATATCGACCATAATAGAACTTTTACACACATGCAAAAATCCGATACGCTGGCTAGACGTAGCATGATGTTATGTTAGTCTGTTAGTCTGTTAGTGTGTTAGTGTGTTAAGATGTTTACTTCCGGCTTTTTTTTGCTGTATTTTAATCCGAGTGAAGGATTAAATGTTACAGTATGCCACCGGGCGCTCAGGGTAACGAGTCGTATACTGTAGCGTCGACGGGGCTAGCTAGCTAGCACAGTTACGTTTTGTTACGAGACGAGAATTTAAAAGTACAAAAACCCCACCCGGAGCACCAACAACATTGGCAACCCTGCACCATGCCTCATTTTTTGTTAACATATCTGTACGAATACTGAGACGTATCAAACAGGGCTGGGTATGATAGCCACACAGACGATCAGTTTGTCCTCCATCTTGAAACTGTGAAAACTAGAAATGTTTACCATGACCAACGGTTGCTACTTTGCAAGAAACACAATAACAAGACGATTGGCCATCGCTTGCGAAAATCGCTCCTCATTCTCATAAAGTTGAGGAAATCTCAACTCGAATCGCGTTGCGTCGCTACCCACAATGCACCACGCCGGCTACATTGAAAATCAATGGAAAGCAGCGCGTCGCTCGCATCGCGTCGCTGTAGTGGACACGCACCGTTATTCATGATCTCACCAAGGAAAGCGGATGGTGACACCGTGCCATTGCTTCGTGCAACCATGACGCTGATGCCGGTCTCCACGAATGGCACTGAGAACTCTACGACGGACGAGCGCTCCTCGTTGATGGTAAGGGAGCCAATGGCCATGTCAGCCCGGCTGGACACCACCTGGTGGACGGGAGGGGAACTGCAGTTAGGGACAGAGAGACACAGGGCGCCGTTTGATGTTCACAGCCAAGCAGGCAGCAAAGGCGAGCAAGCAGGAAGGCTGTCAGGGAGGCAGGGAGAAACGCAAGCAGGCAAGCAAGCAGGCTGGGCAGTTACACTACGGCTGTCTCACATCGACAGGAGAAAAGGGGAGCAGATTGTGGAAGAGAACCCAAGCCCCAGAGGAGGCTGGGGCTTGGGTTGACTGTGAAAAGGATGGGGAGTTGGGGGTTGGCCCTTCCCTCCCTTCCCCTCCCCCCCCTCAGGTTGTATTAACTACCATGTTACTACATAGCAATACTGATACAAAGTACATCATAGGTATAAGATAACATTGCTATGTAATTACATTTTTTGAGCCGTAATGACTGTAATAATAAATACTGCTAAACCGTAACAAACTGTAACTTTTTCTGTAACTACACTGTTGTTACTATAAGAATTGGTATGTAGTTATATAAGTTATATAGTTAATGTAAATGTAAAATGCTGCTGAAAAAAAGAAAAGGAAGGGGAAAAAGGAGGAGATTGAATGAGAACAGATGAGACGCTGACCTCCCCGACCATGCCGTTCCACTCCCCATCAATGTTCTTCCCGTGTCTGCCATTGGTCACCAGATAGAGGTCATAGCTGAAGCTCACGATTTTGGCCAATCGCTTGAGGACGTCAATGCAAAATCCTTTGCAGCAATTCTTCATAGGGGAAATACCCTCTGCTACCGCACTGATGAGAGAGACAAAGGGTAAGAGAGGGAGGAGGGAGAGAAGAAGATGGAGAAGAGATAGAAGGAGGGAGAGAGACAAGGGAAGGGGGGGAGGGTGGTAAGGATGGAGAAAAAAGAGAGAGATAGGAGGGTAAAAAGGAGGGAGGGAGGGAGGGAGGGAGGGAGGGAGGGAGGGAGGGAGGGAGGGAGGGAGGGAGGGAGGGAGGGAGGGAGGGAGAAAAGGGTGGTGGAAACAGGAGGCAGAGGAGGAAGAGAAACAGAGGCTACACAGATGGGCAAGCAGTGAATGAATTATTAGAGAGCTGTGTATGTGTAGATCAATACTGGAGTAGTCTGCAGGCTCAGTTTGAGAAGAGAGGAGCAGGACGTCAGGGCAAACCACAATGGAAAAACACTGCATTAAATTAATTCATATTTAGAGGCAATTTCTCGATTTCTCCAGTTGTCTAAAGAACACACGGGGGAGAGGAGAAGCCACTGGAAATGATGGTACTGAGTTTGAGTACTTGTACAGTGGCTGCCTAACGAAAAGGCCTTTTCACACCAGACTTGGGGCAGATAAAACTAAATCACAGAAATGCCAGCGATAAAAGTACTGGCAGCCACTAGCGGAGTTTGGGAAATAAATTTCAATTTGTTTGCTTTAAACTACATAATAATATCACCTAATATGTTGCGTTTCAATTTATACTTAAAATGTATCACCTAGAGTTGTTTCTACTGGCTCCATATAAGAGCTTGACCGTATTTTCCAGCAGGGTTTGACCCAGGGCTATCTTACACATAAAGCCCTAATACTTTGTCATAAGCTACACTTAGAAGGGACAGTTTTTGTTTCACTGGGTGAAAACGCCAATGCCTCTGACTCAGTGACGATAACCCCTTAACTGACAGGTAAGCCTTCTTGTTCTTACTGTTCACAGCAGTCTGATTAACAGGGGCCGAGATCTTGGCTCAGCCAATAGAAATGGATGAAAGTGGGGGGCATTATCGTGCATGCCCAGGCCTGGGCCAGCAGACATCTTATCAGAGACAAGACAGAGAGGGAGTCACGGTACAGAGACAGACAGAGAGAGAGAAAGAGAGAGAGAAAGAGAGAGAGAGAGACTGAGAAAGAGAGAGCAAGACAGTGAAAAGAGAGAAAGAGAGCGAAAAAGAGAGTGGAGAGAGAGTGAAGGGAGAAAAGGATAGTGGAGAGAAAGAGAGAGAAAGGAAGAGTGGAGAGTGAGAGTAAAGAGAAATAGAGAGAGACAGTGAAGAGAGGAAGACACAGTGAAGAGAGACAGAGAGAAAGAGAATCAAGAGAAATAGAGAGAGAGAGAGACAGATGGAGAGAACATCAGGAGGAGAAACATGACACACAAGGCACACACTGACACTGAGCGAGAGTCACAAAGGAGGAGAGAAAAGAAGGACTGCATATAAAGAAAACAACAACAAAAGAAAAGTGGAAAAGTGTCATGTCACGTAACAACATGTTTAAAACATGTATGCAGTGGATTTCCGTCCAGTATCACCAGAGCATATGTCATAGGTCACGTCTTTACCTGGTGTTGAGGGGCAGGCGACAGGGAACAGAGTCGCGAATGCAGGAGCCGGTGCCGGGGTCGGCGGGCTCCACGATGACGAAGGGTCGCTCCTCCAGAGTGACCACATGGAGATGCTGGGCGTCATCCAGCGGCTTGAGGAAGGCGCCGTAGCGAGAGGTGGGGGTGTAGCGCCATCTCATCACGCCGTTCTCCCACCATGCCACCTGGCCGGCGGATGGGGGAGAAGGGGGGGGGACAGAGGACAGAGAGGACAGAGAGGGAGAGAAATAGAGTGAAAGAGAGAGAGGCACTTTGAAAGCAAATGGAGTGTAAAATATAGGAAAACAGCCCAACCAGCGGGAAGTGGGTCTTAGTCAAGCTGCTGCTGTGGATATGCAGAATGTCTGTTCAGTTGGTGTTGAAGGGACGAGCAGCGTGCCACTGCTCTGACACAGGCATGGGTTTTTTTCGTTTGAAAAGCTATCAACACCTCTTTTCAAAGGGAGGGGGTGGATCAGTATTAACACGGGCCAACTTGGCAGGAAAGGTTTCTGTTCTTGTACTTGAAAGTGTCCAAGCTGAGTTTAACAACACGACCCAAGTCACATCAAAGAAAAAAAT